>NC_042495.1:4999513-5050896 GCF_005508785.2 Acyrthosiphon pisum | reverse complement strand
ATGTCGGGGATCTGTGGCAGCCTTAAATATAATAAACATCAATAAGTGACATGAGTGCATTATTACAATATTATTGGATTATATTTTTTTTTTTTTCATATATTATATGTAGATTCTATACTAAATAATTCTTTTATTAATATTTATTAAGTAATCAGTTTTTCTTGTTCATATGAAATATACATGCGTACAGCACTATAGTTTTGGCAGTCTTATATTATTCATTGCCACTAAGTGGAGTTGATCGATCGTACTCAATTATAGTTTTATATTACATTTATATAAAAAATGATTGTAATAAAAATACATATAAATTTGTATGTTTTGTAATGTCTACTTATGCAATTTATAATATAAAATAATTATTATAATTTTGGTTATGATAACATGCGATGTTTTGTAAAAAAAAAGGTATTCAAAAAATTTGGTAAGAAGGTCCACGATTTCTAAAAATCTTTTATCAGGGGTCCATGATCAACAAAAGGTTAAGGACCGCTGGTCTATACCAACGATTCTTAAATTGTTGGTGATCACAAACCACTGATGAGTGATGGAAGACTTTTAGAAATCACAGACCCCCTATCAATTTTCATTTGAACACCTTATTTTTTTAAAAAATATTTAAGGTTATCATAATCAATATTTTAATACTTATTTTATATTACAAATCACAATTATTTCTATAACACATAAGTTTTCATAAAAAAGTAATACTTTAATTACAGCATGAGATGAGTATTCAAGGACCATTTGAACAAAATAAAAATTATAAAAATTGTTATTAGTTACAATAATTAAGCATCTAACAATATCTAAAATGTTGATTATGTTGGTTATGCTTATAATTATTACCTTTAATCTTTAAGAGGATGTCAGCGCACTATTTGTTTTCTCTCTCTGGCCCACGCGCTATATAGACAAAATGCATTTACGCAAAATCATTTTTTCTATGCGTTTAAGCAATCTTAGAGTAAAGTCACCTATTACAAAAAAGATAGAGAATAATATTTTTGAGGGAATGACATATCGATTTTATATTTTATTATTATTTGACTTTGTATTCCACTTTCAAAATAAATAAATAAATGTTGTAAATTTAAATGATGTTTAAATTGTTTTATGACAATATTTAGACAAATCGATATGTCATTCCCTCAATTGTATTATTCTCTTTTTTTTTTTTGTCATGGGTGACTTTGCTCTAAGATTACTTAAACACATAGAAAAAATGATTTTGCATAAATGCATTTTGTCTATGTTGCGTGTGAGTCAGAGAGAGAAAACAAATAGTGCCGCTGACAGCTCTTAAAGAGTTTAGAGCATAATACGTTTAAAATTTAGATTGTACTACATAAAAAATAATTTTTATAAAATACAATTGTGACTGTCATATTATAGTATGCAGTCCTACTGGTAAATTTATGAATGTAGTATGTGGTCGGCCAGCAATTAACAAATATAGTAAAAGAAATAAAAAAACTCTTTAAAATTTAATAGTATCATACCACAAAGAAAAAAAGTTGTTTCACATATCTTTTGATTGTACCATAAAACTGTAAGATATTTGCCCATATATCACTTAAGTTGGTAGATTACACACTAGTGTTTTTTTCTAGTAGATCACATACAACACTAGTAGATATTTGTATTACTATTATTAATATAAATTTAAATATTTAATAATTTCTGCAGAATTAAAAACTAAAGCACTCATTAGGTACATACTTTTGAATTTCGTTTTGCTTTATTGCTTTTTTTATTGTAAACTTCGGGATCATTTTGAAAACATTGAGCATTTTGATACAAATCATTTATATCATATAACGGTGTAGCAATCCTACACATTAAACAATTAAAATTAAAATATGTAACTTCATAAATACTAAAAAATATTACTCAGGATCAAATCTCGGAGGAACATTATTTTGCATATTTTGTTGATCAAAATTTGGTTTTTGATACCTTGGTTGGTCTTGCATATCATTTGGAATCGACAACCTGAACAATTAAACCAGTAAAAATTAGTTTCAAATCTATGATTAAAAACAAAATACTTACATAATGTATTTGAAAAATTTAACAAGTAGTTCACAACAGTAGAATATACGCCACCTAGGCACATCTAGTAATATATTCTTTACAGTATGCGTAATGTCATTATTATTTTATTTTAAAGAAGATCTCATCGACGAATTATTAATTATATACATCAAATATTAAACGACTTTGATTTTCAACTAAACAATTAACGAGTTACTAAACTGAAAAGAAAAATCGTAATAAATAAAAATTTAGAATAATATTAAAGTTTAGAATACAATACTTATCAAACTCATAACGAAATAATTAATAAATATCAAAATCAACGTTATCACTTATCACTATTGATATCAATACACCTTGATATACACATGTATTATTCAATACACCTTGATAATACCAAGTATTATTATATTTACCAGTAATCACAATAACAGAATTAAACTTTGGGAAAAAGATAAAACGAAAGGTTTTTATTGGTTGTCTTGTTCAAACACTCAAACGCTGCACACAACGTTGGCATTTTTAAAATTTGAATAAATTAAATACAAACGTAACGGTAGGTGAATGTCGAATTCTGGACCACCCGACCACCAAGTAATTATAAGGCCTAATTGATAACAGTAAACAACATATATTTATCGGCACCTAATGCCAATTAAAATTTAAATAGGTATACAAATATTCTAGCCTCAACGATTAAATGCATAACATTAATTATTGTGGGAACATAAAACAACATAAGATATTATAATATTATTATTGTCAAGAACTCGTCGGACTTGTTGTTCGGTCAAAACGGTTTGCCAGTAGTGAATCGGTTGATCAGGTCCAGGCCCCAGATTGGCTGGTCTGCCGGTACCATGTGACCGGCGTCCCTGACCAGCAACACGGTCAGCGGACCGGACGTGGTCGCGTAACCAGCCACGACGGTCGCGTTCTCGTGGCCCACCCGCCAAATGGTTCGTGTCGCGTTATGGAATCTTTCCGCACCCGACCACTTCAGTGACTGCGCCATGTTCATCGTGCCCCGGTAAGGTACGATGATGTCCAGCTGTCCGGAGTACAACAGAACTCGGTACTGGCCGGCGTCCAGCAGGGTGGCCAGCCACGAGCCCACCGACTGCATCATGTCATTGGCCAGGTGGCGTTCGACCAGCGCGCCGTTGTTTAGCGGCCGCTGGCCCACGTGCAGTACTTCCCGCATGAACGGCTCTTGCACGTACTTAACCCAGTCACCGTACGGCGTCGGGTCTCGGTCCCACAGCATGTTGAATTGGTATTGCATGCCAGTCAGGTTCTGGAACAGTGACGGATATGGATAGATGTCGCTGTTCAGTATAAGTTTGTCGAAAGACCGGAAAGCGCCTTGGAAGTCATTGCGGAGGATTTGGACACGGGCCGTGCTCTCCAGCTCTTCCATCTCTTGTTTACCGTACTCTATGACGAAATATTATATAATTAATAATATTATAATACAAGTAACAGTAACGCCATGTTAATAATCGTCATATAGTCACGTCACGATAATGAATGGGGCTGTGAATTTGTAGACTTTTTTTAAACTTATACCATATTATTTTGGCATAGTTTTTCTAGCGTACAGTATGAATTATGTAACAATGAACTTAATGTTAGTGAATCTTTAATTATTTGCGTTGTTTAGGTAATTTTAGATTCTGAGCGGAGCGAGGAAGCTATTGGTTTTACAGTGGTGTTTATTTTTTTTTTTTTTTATATCCTGTATACAAAGTTTCTACCAGAAGAAGTGCTTCGATTTCAACATATAGTACCTTATCTTTTAGCAAATTGGATCAAGATGGTACTTTAGAGAGGTTGATTTTTCGATTTTCTCAATAGTTATTTAATGCCACGGGAAAAACCATCGAATAATTACGAAAAAACGCTAAAAATGGGATTTTAATTTCTAACGCTTTGTATATCACAATAGAAACGAATAAAAAATTATAATATTATAATATTAATTCAACTTACATGATAAAATAAATAATAACAATATAAAATATCTAGACTGACAAACTGTCTCCCCTCAGAATCGTTTGTCTTATACAATGATATTATATCATTGAATTCAAGTTAAATACAATCCATTATGCATTGACCCACTTATAACTTACTGTACAGCAGAGTGACATCCACTTACCCGCTTTTTTTTGTTTTTAATTAAAAACATATTATATGTTATATGGTTTATTGGGTTTTGATCTTTTATTTTTCAATAAGCCTCGATACTTTTTATATATTTAAAAGTTTGATCTATTTTTAACATCTTAAATGCATTTTTTAAGGTTTTCTACAGTGCATCGAATTCTCAGCCCTAATAATTACGTAGTACCCACATAACTAATGGCTATTTGATATAAATAAAGTTACCATCGACGAACCCGTGCTGATACAGGTATTCACTGTACACCAACTGGTTGATGGGGTCAACCAAACCGTTGCCGATGGCCAGCCCCTTGAGGTTGATCTTGACCTTGGCCCCGGGGTTGTTGAGGTGGATGAAGTATGACACGGCTGGTACATACTTGCCCGCATACGATTCGCCGGTCACGTAGAAATCGTTGTTCTGGTACTCGTGGAACAGCGTGAAGAACTGTACCAAGGCATTGTACACGTTGCGACCGACGGATGCCTGGTTGACGCTGTAACCTTCGTCGTCTGCGGTGAAGCTGTACCCTGTGCCCACCGGGTTGTCCAGGTATATCACTGAGTGTGTGGCTACCCACGTGTGGTTGCGCAGCTTGAGACCATGGGTCTTGGCTAGCGAGAACGGGCCGTGCTCGTTGAACAAGGCGTAGAGACTGGACGCACCCGGGCCTCCTTGCAGCCACAGCATGACGGGTGCGTCCGGGGCGCCGCTCATTGCCGGGAAGAACCAAAAGAACATGTTGGAACCGTGCTTCTCGTCCACAGTCAGGTAACCGGAGTAGCTCTCGACAGCCGCCGTCGGGGGTTTCACATTGCACGCGGCCCGCGCCTCCTTGATCCGGCCTGCCTGTATCAGGGGCGTCAAGTATAGGGCTCCATCGCTACTGCCGCCACCAGGTGCCATCGCCACGATTGTCTGACTGCAGACGAACAAGCAGAGGACCGCGGCCAGCACCGGTGACGCTAACATCGCCGCCACTAAACGCATCGTGACTAGAGACCAGACTATTTATTAGGTATCAAAAACACGTCTTGTTTCAGTGAACAAGCTGTATACAATATTATATAATATTTATAATAACATTATAGGATGATCTGACTACGCGATCTGAATTCTGAATTCGGCTCGGCTCAAGACGTGAATTATTATTATTATCGCCACTGCAGGAACGACAACGTTCAATCTCGTCGGAACTCGGCAGCCGACTGAAAAGTGAAAACCGATAAAACGCGAACACGATAAAATAATCTATTTTAAATGATCACATTATTATAATAATATATTATTTGAACTGATCATATTATTATAATATTACATTGATGTGAACCTATTTAATATTATTGTAGGTATTCAATTATTATTACACTGTAGATTAGACCGCCGCCGCCGAACAACGTATTATTTGAAGATGTACCCATATAATATAAATATGTACCTACAACCTATGTCCTATATAATATGGTGGAGGTAGAGGTCACTCTATTAAGACGACCTACCTCGTCTGTGCATGCACTGTTACAATTTATACACGCAGCGATAATAGCTTAGAATAATCTATGCCGTCATGTAGACACCGCCACGCTACGCTATCAGTCGAAGTATGATATATGACTCATAAATTAGACATACCTACACTTTTATAATAATAATATGTATTATTTATACCTATATCTATTACCTAACTTTGTTTTCAAAAATTTATTTTTACTCCTTATATAATTAAAAACATTGTGGGTTTATAACTTATATTACTTGGAGGAGTTGGTAATATAGCAACAATTTATTATAATACTAGCTGATCCAGTGCACTTCGTTGTCCGTTTAATGTACTAACTCTTTATGACTTAAGCTTTGTTCAATTCGTTATTTAATATTCGGAGTATGGTGTTTAAAACTTATCTTAACTTTTCCGTTGACCGGAATAAAAATTCTGATTCGCAACAGTATATTATCAGGTAGGCAATCTACCTGCGGTAGATCGCGGACCCCGTGCTGTTTGTACGTAATTATATGATTTAACTCTAGAGTACCAACTACCAAAGACCAAAGTTATACTAAGTTTATCGTTCTTACTTAATTCCACCTACGGTGGATTAATATAATCAATTAATACAAAATTCTAACCCAACCGTATACTAAAATCTAATGAATTAAAAAAACAAATTTAACCCTTTTTAAATTATCCTATTTTCTACCCGGAGGTCTAATCTACACACAAACATTCATTTTTATATAAACAAAAAGAAGAATGGGCTGAAAGAACAGTCAAACGACCAATGTTGGCCACGTCTCCTTTAGTAGAGATGGCGTTACGCAAGCGGATGTACTCGTCTGATCGTAATTTTGACTGATGAAACGCTTCATTAATATTCAAATTAAAAAAAAAATAATAATAAATAAATATTATTCTCAACTTCTATACCTAACCCATAGCAACCATTAATAAACAAACATTTCTATCGTAAATCTCAAAATTCCTGTTTTAGCACCTACCGGGAGTGATCAATTCCCTTTTTAAATTAGCCTATGACACTCACAAAGAACGTAGCTTTCTATTGGTGAAAGAATTTTCGAAATCGGTTCTGTAGTTCCAGAGATTAATTTCGACAACGGTTACTAATGACTCCTCTTTATATAGCAGTATAGATCTAGATATAGATTTAGTAATAACTAATAGCTTGATGAACATTTTTACCGGGTAAAACTGTGTTATACAGTATAAAGCTTATATTTACTAAACTAAGTTCAAGTACCAATTCAGAAGTGGTTTGTGTGTGTGGTGGTGGTTGGGGGTGGGGGGGGGGGGGGGGGGTGCTAAATCATAATTTTCAGAAAACGTTCGATATGGGCCATTAGCTTTTACTAAGATTATATTGTTACTTAGATATTTTTAAAGTAGAAGGAGCTGAATGAGACGTCTTAAACTGGACTTTACCGTTTATTTAATTGGCAATACGTTGATAAAAAAAAATAAAATAAAATAAAATACGTCAATTTTAACTATGAAAAGATTCCTTCAATTTTATATCATTGAGTTCAAATTCAATACATCCATTACAGTTACCCACACGACACTTACATTTACAGCAGAGCGGTAACCATATTCCTACCTTTTTTTTTAAAGCATTGCATGCATTTTAATTGCTCAATCGATTTAAACAACAATCTCAGACATTGTTCTACCAGGTAAGTGTACAGAGTAGTTATAACCACGTTTGAAAATGTACAAAGTGCCACAGGCTGATTGCCCATCTCGGTCGAATTAGTTCATAAAGTCATGTACGCTAAAAACGACATGCGCCTATAATTATATTCGCCGTATTTTATATATTTTGTAAATTTTTTCCCGGGTAAGCTCGGTTTATTATTATTATTATTTATTTATTTACAAAATACAAGAATATTACATAAATAACATATTGCACAATATAGTGTACAATGTATGATGGGCCTCACTGAGCATGTAGCTAGTTTATAATATATAATGTACCTATACCAATAAATCAAGTGATTTAAATCTATGGTGCACATTTTAAAATAATTGGTTTATTTTATAAATAATATTTTAAATGTAACAGGTTTTACGTATATATTAGAATATTATCGTTATCAGGTATTCAGTTCAAAAAATAAGCGGTGAGTAGGTAGTTGATATTAAACTAAAATCCCATTTGCTCCCTAAAAAGGATTATAAAACATAATATTTATTCATACACATCAGAACTATAAATCTATAAACAGAGCAGTATTCACAAACCAAACTTTTATCACATAATATCACATGAAAATTTGACACACAATAGGTACAGTTATGTGATTGATACTGGTCAGTATATTCACGCCCGACATTTTTAATACACGGACAGACAATTATTTACACTGAGCGTGGTGCGAACGACGCTCATGGCTTTTAGTAGCCATACGTTTGTGCTATAATAGTCTATAACCATCATTGCCAGAGTGTTTCTAAAGAAAATAAGACTTCAGTACGATAAATCAATAACCTGCAACTTAACCTCAAACCTTGAATATTCCTATATATTCAATACTGTACAACTGAATGTTTTTTTTATAGAAAATCATGTTATTAGTGAATAACGACGATTAATCACATATATAAGTTAAATGTTATAATCAAAATTCCATCAAATGTATGTACCTACCTACTAAAATAATAAAATAAATATGTAGGTATTGACGTATTGCTAGTTGTGATATTTGATTTAAAATTCGTTTTTATGTGAAATGTAGAACAAGAAACAACAGTTGTTATAATATTTATTAAGTTCTGACATTTAAAATTTGAACAACATCCTTTATGTGATTATTTAAATTTAAAATGTATAATAAATGCTCTTAATAAGTATTAATTTATATCATAACTCTTTTATAATATTCTTTAAAATATTATTTAATATTTTAAATCTTCAAATTGCCTATGTAAGGCGCCGGGTCGTCATTATAATACCTGGCATGCATTTATTCTATATAGTGTTAATTATTTTGTATACTACCAATATAGTTGTTTCAATATTAGTATCCTCTGAAAATCCAAGTAATTTTGCAATGTCATAACTGGAGGTTTTTAGATCTTGATAAGGTCTTTCAGTTTCTATATTACCGTAAAAATAAATATAAACAACATAGATTTAAGGTTAATACACTATTGTTGTTATTATATTATCCAGAATCCAAAGATTATACATCTATATACTAAAATTATCCATTAGAACGATTTGATCAACGTCAGATAAATATTGTATACTTAGTGTGTAATAAGAATACATGTTTTTGCTTTTAGGCAGTGGCGTAGACAGGGGTTGGGGGATGGTCAATGATAGTCGCTCAAAAAGTCTTAAATTGTATTTAAAATATTTAAAAATGTACTACCTATACAGTGGCGTGCCCAGGAATTTTAAATGGGGAGACACCATTTTCTTAAAAAAAATAAACAAAAGAAAGCGGATAAGTGAAAGTCGCTCTGCTGTACAGTAGGCTACAATCGGATGACTGTAAATTTAAATTCAATGACATATATCATGTGTGCAAAAAACGGTTCTGAGCAGAGACGGTTTGGCAGCCTAGGATACTGTATATTATATTTATATTGTTGTTATTAATATATATAGGTACATTTTTAACTACTAAATCATTTTAGAAGCTAATGGTTTTACAATGGTTTTTATTTATTTTTTTATCCTGGATACAAATTATCATATATCATTGAATTCAAGTTTACTACAATCCATTATACATTGACCCACTTGTTACCTACTATACAGCAGAGTGAAATCCACTTACCCGCATTTTAAATTTCAAGCTTGATACATTTTGTCGAAATTAAAACTTTAAATATTTATAAAAAAATTGTGCATATGTATTTTTAATATTTTTCAACTGCTATTGTAAAAATATATTAGGGGCCGTGTATTATATTTTAATGCTTTTTAACCAAACAAATAAAAATGTATTGTTATATAATAAAATATAAAAAAAAATACAATATAAGAAAATCGCTACATGAGAAATCAAATGAATATCCAATGATGTTAAAATTTGAACTGCAAACGCTCATAAAAATTTTATTTGACTTTGCGGTAAACATTTTTTTTTTGATCAAGGTAGACAAACTTATGAGGAATCTTGTATTGAATTATCAAATCTTAGATAGTTAGATAGTTAGATTTAAAAATAAAATTAAAATAATTTGCACATTTTCGTGATTTTTCGTAATTGGTCAAAATTCGAACTAAATGCTTATAAAAAAAAAATGTTACTCTATTTATATATTTTTCAACGGCTATCGTAAGAATATATTAAGAACCTCGTATTAAATTTCAAGCTTGTTGACTTAACGAATAAAATTAATAATTAATAAAAAAATAATGACTTTAAACAGCTGTAATAACTAATAACTGTATGTTGGCAAAAAAAGACAATAGGGGGGGATATAACCCCTAACCTCCCCACCCCTCAGCACGCCACTGTACCTATAAGTATTAACACTTTTTAGCTATCTATCTGTGCTAGTATGTACCTATTTAATGTGTAAAAGTGTAAAAGTTGATTAGCCCCCCCCCTCGAAAAAAATCCTGGCTACAACACTGCTTTTAGGTAACCTATTAATCAAAAAAAATATTCTTATATGTGTTTAAACAATTAGAACAATTTTAAGTGTAGGTATACATAAAATTAATTTATTAAATTAATGCTTGCCAACTCTAAAATCAACAGCGGAATGGGGATCATAAAGTAAGTAAATATCTGCTTGTTTGTACACAGCTCTGAAATAAATCTTTTAGAATTATTAAATAGATTATTATGGGTTGCTTTCTATTTAGTTAATATTTACCTCGCCAAATTAATTCTAGCTCTTTGTCCTCCACTAGTTATTCCTCTTTCTCCAACTATCGTCACATCGCCTAGTGGAAATTGTTCAAGATCACTTTTTAGTGCACATACATCAATAACCTATTTAAAAAATCGTATCAGTGAATTTCATTCTTAACTTCAAGGTTGTATATCCGATAAATGCTGGTGTGGTATCTGGTCAGATAGGACCATTGAGTAGGTGCTCATGCGAGCAATGAAAAGCCACGGCAGGCTGTCACTTAGACGTGTTATTAGAGATAACATTGTTAAAGGTGAACACTGACCAAGAATATAAAGTAGGGTAAAGAAAATATGAAAATCACAACAAATCACAACAAAAAGCTCTTGGTCAGCTGTCACCCCCTCCCACAGGTGACATTACACTACGTGAACAACTTATAGGTTTTTGGTGTAAGAGATTGTTTTGTTTAAACGCATTTCATACATTAAAATGAAACATCTTCACGTTTCATGAAGGGGATGGGATGGTGAGGGAGGGTCTTAAGTTTTCCTAGATGTTCCTCATAAAGCAGAACTTTCAGGAATAGTATAAGTGCTACTTGTATGAGCGTGTGTATAATTTATTATACATTATAGGATAAACTAGTTTGTTAAAATTCAAATTTCAGATACGTTCAATAGCATCTATGTCAAAATCATCTCTACCAATAAAATTCTTCATAATCAATATTTCAGCTAGATTTTCTTACTTCTTATCAATGCATAAGAAATTCTAAAAGCAAATTATTATCTTCTATATTAATAAAAATCAAAAGCTGTTTATTAGTCTGGTTAAAACTAAAAGAAGGCTTGACCGATTTGGCTGAATTTTTTTTTGTGTTCGTAATATTGTTAGGACAAGGTTTGTACGAAAGAAAAATTTAGGAAAATCGACCAGAAAATACATGCGTTTTTTACAGGCAACGATATGCATGGAGGACAGTTATCTTCTGTATTCTATATATATATATATATAATATACACTTACATACGCACATAGCGGGGTACATGCTACCTAGTACCGATATATATATGCCTATTGCCTACATAATGATAATATACTGCTTGCATATCACAAGCCGTGCGGAATAACTATATATTATAATATAATTGAATGTTTCTTGACTGATTCACTGACTGATCAACGTAAAGCCTAAACAATGATGACACGAGGCTTGTAATTTTGACGGTACCTTCGTATTAATTTATTGGAAAATGTTATGGATTAATTATTGAATTTAATTAAATAGGTGCAATTGTGCTGTACAAATACAAATCTCTGATTTGTTTTTAAATTGCGTAAGTCATTATGATATGAATTTATAAATGTATTATTTTTTTATAAAATTCACTTTTTAGTTATATGCTGCCTATTCGTTTTCAATTTAAAATATCATATCATATATTTTATATGTATTCATGCGTGCTGTCTATAACGATGACACGGTGCCTTGTATAGGCAATTCAAAGCTAAATATATATTATTATGATATAAATAATTATTAAGATAATGAGACGAGCAATATTAGTCGTATTGTATAATTGTATATATTTTCTAAATTGTATAATTTAATTGTTTATTAAATTATATATATTTATGGTATAAAACCTAATTCCATAAAATTATTAATGGTGTACAATGTAGGTACATAATATAATATATCATTGTACAGGTACGAAAAATGATTCTGAGCGAAGACGCGTGGCCGCGTAGGAACCTATATGATGTATTTATTGTATGATTTGAATTCTGAATTTGTGTATTATGAAAGATTGTTTAATGTAATTTTAACTTTAAATTCTTATACATACGAATTGTGAATATTATGTATTTTCGATATTTTTTTATTGCATTACCTACAAGAAATAACTCTGAGGAACCTTGTCGAACATTTTCAAGCTTTTTTACTCACAAACAAATATTTGATCGTATACCTAGTCCAGATTTTAGAAAATGCTAATGTAATTAATATTTGATGAAAAGTTTTTAAAGATATTCATATTTGAATTGCTATTAAAAAATAAATTTGTCTAAAACTCGTTTTGCGTAAAAATAGTTTAATTTTTTTTCCTCAATTATTTTTCAAAGTACTAACTTTATCCAATTTGTTATCAAAAACAACTGTAGTAGTTAAAAAGTATTTTTACTGCCCTAAAAGTTGATGACTGATGACAGTTACGCAAATCAAAAAATAAAACCATGTGTTGGTAGCGGAAAAATTATGCCTAAATATATATTATGTTAGTATAATATGATGTAGGTACCTATCAAAGCTTGCGCTCAGTGGCAATTTTAAGCAAAATTTATGTCACCCGACACCCATGTGCTAAAAAAATATGATGTGCAGCTTAAAATTCCTTAGGGCAATCGTTGTGGTGTATCCAATATCTATACTCTAGATGTGCTAATAATAGTAATATTCCTATTGATTATTTACAAGAAATTTATATTAATATAAATTATAATAATTAATAACCAAGGAGGATAAAAAATAAGGAATAAGTAATACTTGAAACCACAGTCGTCTGTGCTTGATCATCTTTGCCAATCATCATTCATCACTAATAATTTTAGTTGAATGAATATTAATTTAATATTTTAATGTAATACCTATGTGGGTATATTCTATATATCTATAGGTACTTTATATTTGAAAAAAATGGGTTTTAATTATATTTTAAACTATAAAAAAACTAACTTCTAACTCTTATTCTAACCTAAGTAATAAGTTATTATATTTTTATCGATTAATTAAATTAACAATTTATAAAATTTCAAAAACTAACTTAGATATTTTAACTTTTATATTATACTAGTTGAAACAAATAACTAACTTGTCCAGCTTTGTTTAAAATCTGCACCTGGAAAATAAACATACAATTTTCATTACCACTGAAAAAAAAACTCTCTAATAATTATACATTTACATAATTTAAGCATTCACATTTCACTATATTTTATCTCTTATCGTGCTAAAGTTACCTATACTGTATTTCCATTACGAGAACAAAATACAATAATTACATAGGTATTAAGATTAAATAGTCATCTTGATTAACGTACAACGTACTTATATAATATAATATATAAGGTTTAGTATATAGTTTTAATTTGTATATTTAAATGGTATGCATGCAAATTATTATTTATTAACACTGGCATAAAATGTAAATAATAAATATATGTTATATTATATTATTGTAAAGTGTATTGTTTCTATTTATAACTATATATAAGTCTGAAAAGATTATTTAACAAATTAAAATGTAAAAAAAAATATGACAGCGTGGAAAAAATATTTTTGAGAACTACGCAGTAGGTAAAATTGTAGATTTGTGGAAAACTAGGAACACAATACATAAAATTATATAATATAATAAATTAATGGGCGCATATGATCTTATGTCCTCCGTGGTTGCGCTATTATGAGTAGGTATCAATAAAGATCAACGATCATGATATTTTCTGTGTCAGTAAATATATATATGCGGTATACATTTAGTTGACACCACGTCACTGCAGAGGCACGCTTTTAAAAGTAGGCCGTTGGCGATATGTCGATTTTTTTCTGGCAATTGGCGCTGTATATCCCCAGAGTGCAATACGTCAGTTTGGATGCGTTACCATACTTTTCTTTTCTGAAAACAATAAAGATCTAATATAATAATATTAAATGTATTATATGAGGATCATAAAATATGCATAGGTACCTATAGGTCAGTGGTGTATTTGACTTAGTTTTATGGAGGGAGACTAAAATTATCATACACCATAAAACATAATATATACTTTTATCTTAATACATTTTTGCTAACATCTGGCGTTAGCACCTGTATTATATCTTATACGTAGATACGCAGTAACGTAGCCAGGATTTTTGAATTGGAGGGGAAGCAAAAAATAAATAAGCAACCATTTTATTATCAGATAAACAGATAAACTCAAAAAAAATTAGAATAAGAATTTATCATTACCTATCTAAGACTAATTTAAAACTATTTTAAATTTTTATAAAATAAGAAATCAAGCATTTTCAGCAAGTTCGTCAAAACTGAATGTACCTATATGAATTATTAAAATAAAATTTCATTTATTGTAGGTCATTATTGATTAGAGAATAAAATATTTTAAACATTTTAAAGCATACTAGTATGCTAGTATAAGCTTATACAAATATACTTAAGTCAATATAGGTAGTACCTCAGTGGCATCATTTGGGGGGGGGGGGGCAAGGTGGGAATTTGCCCCTGTCTGATTTTAAAAGAGGTCCGATGGGCCGGTGCCCAGTTGTTACCGTTTTACCATTATTATATTTTATTACTGTAAAAACATGCCTATTTTATAATATTTTCAGAAAATATTATATTTATACTATGCATTAAGAAATTTTTGTCACAATGATACATTTTTACTAATTATAATTGATAGCTGGAATATTTTTATATTTAGACGTATGCGCGGGGACGTAGGTATACATTTTAGGTATGTTTGTGTGAGAGTGTCTTGTAAGCAAATATGTGTACAACAATAATAATAATGAGTATCCTAATCCCGTATAGTTTTATTTCTAAAATCTAAAATTAATACCAATTGGCATTCTTATTAATTTCATTGATCCCAAACTTTAGAGTTCATGAACTGCAGTTAACTTGCGACAGTCGTGTATCTTAAACTATTCAATTATTTTGTGTTAATTTAGTTGAAAAGGTACCTATCTTATTCTACATAAATTAAAATTTATTTTTTCGTAACGCGTGTTTACAATAATATTTTAATTTGGACAAAATATGACTTAAAAAAATAAATGAATGGGTAGTGCGGCTAAAAATATGAAATTACCGCGAACCACTCAAGAATCGAAAACAATTTCTGGTATGTTTAATAAACAGACAATAATTGAATCAGTAAAAAAAATAATATTAATTTGTAAATATATCGTAGGTACCTATACCAACAGAGTATAGGCTATAAGTGATGAATCAGGTAAAATAAAATTGATTTATATAGATGGCAGAGCTGAAATATTTTCAAAAATTAAAAAAAGAATATGTTATCCTTAAATAAACAACTAATATTTTTGCAGTTTATCAATAAATATCGCCATACTAGTTTGTAGACTTTTAATTGATATAGTTGACGTTGTCTAGTTAGTAAAAAGGATACCATAAAAAAATGTAAGTAAATATAATATGTGTTTGCGAGCGAAGCGATCGGTTTTTTTTTTACCCATTCGGGCTGGTCAAAACCTGCTCTATTGAAAACTGAAATGACGCCACTGCAGTACTTAAACGAAAAAACAATTTAAACATGACTTGTAGTTTTTTTCTAACAGCTTTCTTGTAAAATTTTATGTTTGAGATACAACACATTTGGCTTTTTAGCAACCTACTTATATCCGTGACGCAGCAGCCCTCGTTCGAAAGCTGATCACTCAGATATATTTTTATTGATAATTCATTATTACGGAACCTATAGTGCACCTAAATAGCTATAAGCGCCGCTTACCGAAGTGCATCTCCTTTTTTCCACAACATTCTTTCGTTGCGCGCCAAAAACGATTGTTGCGATTTCACGATTATGGATCTCGGACGGCACAACCGTACCCAAGCGATTGCTTCGCATGCCGTCATCCGATAGTGCTGTATCAGGTAGGCCCCGATTAACGTTCCTGTTCTTCCCAGACCGGCCTTTATATTTTAATTTTTTTTTTGTATTACAACTACACATTGATTTATATGTAGATACAATAATACGTGGTCATAATATAAGTATATAACACGCACAGAAACACTGTTTTTAATCTTTTGATACCAGCAATTCCTCTGACAACAACACATCTCGTATGTGTTGTCTCCGTCTTACACACGTACGACATAACGACATAGGACATTTTCGTTCGATAGTTTCAATAGGGTGCTGTCAGTTTTGATATTAGAGTGAATTGACCTATTAACAAATTTTTAGGTAACACCGTTATCTATGTTCTCTCGTTGGTTTTTTACGATATTTTAATTTTTAAGTGAGTTACGAGCATTTTATAATATTAATATTTTACATACTGGTAACTCACTAAAAATTAAAATATCGTAAAAAATAAACTAGGAAACACGGGTAATGTTGATACCTAAAAATTTGGTAATAGGTAAATTACCAATATAATTACTCTTATATCGAAAATGACAACACCCTATTGAAACTAGCAAACGAAAATTTGCTATGTCGTACCTACGTGTGCGACGTCTTCTTAAGGTTTTTATAATTAAAAATATGTACATAAGTTTAAATGAAAAGAAATTCTGAATTCCAAAGCAACTTATTAATTATTAGTGTCACGAAATCTCCACAATATGTTATCGTTATATAGGTAGTACCTAGGTAGTCACTTGGACCAGAATAACGATAAATCCCTTTTTAATAAGTATTTGAACAGTTTTTAATTAAATTTTTGAAGCACATTACTTTTATGAAATCTTTGATATATTTTAGTGTGTATACTGTATACATATAAAAACAAAGGTATCAAAACAGTAGGGGCAAGAACTCCCAAACAGCTTCCCTTTAAATATTAAAATGTATTATTATTTTATTTAAAGTTAAAATTTATAAAGGGTCATCACATGCCAACCAACTACCTAAAAATAGTTTAAATACCTATCTGCATCTAATGTCATAGCTTATAGTTATAATTATTGTAAGTAAGACGTAAGTACCTACTTTAAAATTATTTAAAATATTATGCAAAATCATTTAATATTTTTAAGAGGATATTAATGGCTCTTGTTAAACATTATAATAATATAAACTATGTTAATATTGTTTAATCATGTTACCTTGCAGTGCACTGCTATGGCGTGAGGTGTCTGTTCGGAAATTTGTAGAAACGTTTTCAAAATCGCGACAGTTGGCGCCGAACCATCTTTGAAACATAAATCAACATGATTAATATTGGCAGCTGAAAACCTGTAACCATCTATAGATCATAATGCGATAATATTTGTTGAATCCCTGATAGCAAATGATTGATTAAAAATATTATTATTTATTATAACATTACGATAAAGGTATTGATTTAAAAAAAATATGTTGAAGATTTTGTTAAAAATGAATTAAAATATATTCACTATTCAGGTATGATGTAATAATTTTAATGTTTATATTATAAATTAAAACATCACGGTCATCGATCATTTGAAATATTTACCAACAACTTTTGTATTCTGTATCGTTCAGTCTGATCACTGTCTTGACGTTATTTTCCCTAAAGTATTTAATGAAATTCTGCAGCAGAATGTTTCGGCCCGGCCCCACTGCAGTGTTGTCGCATTCGATCGGACCGCGGAAAGCGACTAACTTGTCGGGTACTATCCATGTCATGTCAAGACACTGATTGTCGTACTCTTGGAAATTGAAATCGTTGAAGTTTACTATCCTGTACTTCATCGCTTTGTACACGACATTCAAACATTCGTGTAAGTTAATTCCATAATCGTTCTTGCCTAGACCGAAAATCGAATCCACTCCGTTAACGCAATAGTTGCTATTCTTCAGTATCGAATGAATAGTTAATGGGTCCATTTGTTTTACGACAATCTACAACATCAATTTGTTAATCATATTATTTTTAATTTATGTGGTGTTTGTGCATTTTGAAATCTACAGGGACCAGGGACGTACCTATAGGTATTTAAAGGACGTCGTTTTAAATTTAATTTTTATATTATGTATCTATAAATTTGAAAAAATATTCATGTCACCACAAAACCTCAAGCGTACTAAATTGATTATAATATAATATGTATTCTGATTCAACAATTCTAAATAATACCACGACGAGCGCTGTACTATACAATTGTAGGTTTTGAGTGTACCTCATCGTCAGTTGTCATTGAGTAAGTGTAAGCCATTCAAAATTCAAATGTTCAATAGTTATATTTCTCAGTCATATCAACAGAATATAGGAACTTATTTATAAGAATTTTACAAAAAAAACACATAAATATTAAACAAACCTATTTTATTTCATAGCCAGACTTAAGTAATACCTTAACAGAACACCAAATGATTCGTCTTATTATGCCCCAGATAGACTAATTATGTTCAATTGAATCCAAACTATTAAACACTTAATAAATATTTAATAATAATACTAAACTACAGAAATATATAAATATTAAATATATTAGAATAGTATTCGTAATTCGTATACATTATAATTGCCTCAAAATAGCGAAGACCTTTGAAACGAAAATAAAAAAATAATGATATTAAGAAATATCAATCAGTTATCATAAAATTACTATCAAAAATCATCTAACTTGCCTCCATAAAATATTTTAAAGAGGTTCCAATTTTCAAACATATTATTATTAATAATTATGGAGGAATAACGCTGTCCCATCTTACCTCGTATACAGTATACTCATCATGCCCCAGTTCCCCTATATTATTTAACTTAAAACAAACTAACTTTTTTATTTTAATATATAAATAGTATAGTATAGCATTTAATAAAACATAGTGCAATATGTGCTAGACCATAATGGGTGTTCCGTGTGTAAAATATGAGGATCTTCCTTGGCCATGTCCATGTGGTTGTAGCCTATATTGAGGTGACCAAATAATTTAAACTCGTTCCTTCTTGTCATCGAATGATTTGGGCCATATAATATACGTCTTAATATTATTATAACTATACAGTATACACTAGCAATACTATTTAAATTATATTAATTCAATTTTTTTTTATTGAACTTGAGCCCAGCGCCTAGACACTATATATTAAATCATAATGTAACATTATAATGTATCATAAAGTATTAGTTATTGCTCCCTTTAATAATCTCAAATTTTCAACTTTGTAAATTCTTTCTTCTTTGCCCTCCCTTTATTTGTGAACATAATAAAAATATTAATAATAGCCACTACACTAATTTTTTCAAACACAATGTACAACAAAACAAATATTTTTTTCAAAATATTTAGATACAAAATAGTAACGACATAAATATTATAAACCTTCATATATTATCCTTGGTAGTCAGTTCAGACTTTCGATTGGCAACAACGACACTTTAAAATTATCTTCAATCAACATTACATCATCCTTTAAATAGTTTAAATCTTAGAAAATAATAATCGAAATTGTATTTATTGCAATTCTTACAACTTAGGTTTGGAGAAGCACTTGGTTTAATAGATAATTTAGTTTTCTCTGTTTTGAATCATTTGCTATGACTTTAAGTTGGGTTACACCTTTCCTTTTATTATTTAAACTATTACACGTTGTTTAATATTTTAATCTTAATTCTGTTTTTGAAAGTCGTAATAAATATATCAACATACATCATTCAGTAACCAGCTGTTAAAGTGTTGCATATTAAGTATTAACATTAATATTGTACTATTTTAATGTTCCTACGTTTCTTAAAAATTTAGATATTTACGATTATGAGTTTTGGGCTAGTGGCCCGCTATGAGCTGAGCAGACCTATCGTGCCGAAAATTTTACCAGCTCATAAAAATCAAGGATGCGGCAAATTCCCACGCCTGCCCCCCTCCCAAACGACGCCACTGGCTATACAAGAATATTTATGATTTTACCGCATAAGCACCGATGAGGAACGCCGCGTCGTTATATTCTCTGGAATTTTCGACAGTGTAATGTACAATAGCTTTCGACACGTACCGGCGGTTGTACATTTTGTCGTTCAAATAACGGATGTACTGTACCAAGCAGCCCAAGTTTAGAGGTTCGTGGGGCGCCAAGTCGTCATCCCAGTAATTGTAGTCGGTGCTGAAGAAGTGAAGTCCGGGTGTGTCCGGATGGCGGCGGTGCGTCGAATACGTCGCCAGGTACAGACGATCTGGAATGATCGTGGTAAGTCTACGCAAGTCCTTCGTTTCAGACATGTCCGATCCCAAGACATTTCTGCGTATTTTGTTCATGTCAGATTTATTATTTTCTAGAAACCATCACGCCAATCACATACGTTTACTATATTATATGTGTATAATCCAAAATAAAAATATTTTATTCTTATTTTAACCTGACCCACGTACAGTTACAAATGGGGAATGGAGTAGACTTAGGATGACAATCTCCTGCACACGATTCAGACGAAAAAGTCGAATGATTACATTTCCATGCCCCTCGGGTCCTTACCCACATCCCGCGCCATTGAACGCTTCGAACACAAATGCAGTTTAAGTGCAGTTTATACAAATACCGCAATCATCATAAATTCCACCAGAGTAGATATGACGTTATATTATATACAGTTAAAATAATATCATTATACCGATAGCGAGCCGGGAAAGTGTCAATATATGTCATAAACTCACGAGTACCGCTTTGGTTGCCTACTTGATACTTCACACGGAGGTTAGGCATATAGTTATTAACGAGATATAATATAATAATAATATTTTTTAATTGACAATGATACTGTTTTCAAATAACGATTACATAGTGGATACTGGGATTTCTCAAACAAAAAACTTATAGGTTAGGTAAAGTTAGCTAAGACCACATGTTGTAATTAAAGAGAATAATTTTACCAAGCTAGATTTTATAGATACCTCTCCCGTATAAATTCGCTTTTGTTGTCCTTCACTAAAATATAAAAACGGTTCAAATATACTTTGATAATATAACAAATGTTGCAAAAACATTATATTATTTTGTTATTATATTGATGACGGATAATTTCACAACTAAATTAATCGGTGGTAGCTAGGCTGTGTGTATTACCTACGTTATTATACAAGTGCGTTTTGATTGTACACGCTTTTGTCTTGTCGTGTATACCTACACTAATAAGTAATTATAATTCGAGCAAGTTCGAATTTATTGAGTAGGTACATCTTACCTTGAAAAGTGGCACACGAAGTTGTTATTAAATAATAAATATTAATATGTTGTTTGCAGATCTGGAACCGTTACTTGATTGGATGGATGGCGAAGACCGGAAAAATAGGTTTGTAACGCGGTGGTTATCGACTTATCGTGTTATATTCTCAAATCATTCAATGCCATGGATGTTATGTGTATATTGTATACAAAATATACTTTTTCTTATACACTTTACCCATTACCCAATATTATTATAATAACAATTTTGTAATATATTATTATACAGTTAATAATATAATATATACCGAACAAAATATTAACCACTATAAAGTATAAAGTATAAATCCTAATCCTCAATAATCCTCATATGAAATTAATTTGTTAATTGTTAATTGTTATAATTAATTTTTTATTTTTTATTAGTCTTGGAGGAAGAAATACTCATGCAGTTCCCTTCTTCCATGTTAGCGATGACGCACTTAAAAATATTCTGATTGATGTAATCTTTACTCATAATATTACTCATCTACAAAATCTTAAAATATAAAATATCATTAAATTTGATTTTTTATTACAGTCTATTAGACCTAAATAATAATTGTACTATAATGGTAGATAGGTACATAATATATATTATATAATAAATATGTATATTAAAAAAAACAGAATTAACATAAAGCAATGAAAATAATTACGAACACATCATATTAATCATACACTATATTCTACAAATAATAAGTTAACTTAATAAATAATATAATAGGCTGATCATTTTTTAGTTCGAATTCTAACTTGAGTTCGTGGATACCAAAATTAATATAACATGTCCAGCACAGCTAGGGGCTGCTCATTCCATTTGTTTTTTGTAATTAAAATTTATCTAGAACTTCGCGTAATAATGATTCATACAAAATATAACTTAGAAGTATACAATATCGATGAGAAACTAACAGCGACCTTAACTATTTATAATGTTAAAAGTTAATTACCTATAAATTATAATAATGCACAGTAATGTAGTATATTTATAATTTATATTATAAATATAAGAAACAAGAATATTGTATTCCACTTTACATTCTACATTTCGTCAATACTACATTGGTACTCTTTTTGACCAACCTGTACCCACCTGGCACCTATATACATTTAAATTCTTTGACTTACAATCATACCGAAACGTTAGAATTGGTTCCATTATTGACTATTGTTATAACTTATAATATATAGGTACTCATCATTGGCGTATTTCGTGTGTCAAATAGTGCAATCAAACCAATATAATATAAAAAAAATGTTGCTTTTATTAATATCATTATTATCATGTCTTATAAGTACAGGATACACCTTATGTATTGTTTTATTATATTTTAAACATTTTCTTTTTGTTTCTATTTGTGAGTTAACTATTATGATAAATATTAAATTATAATAACATATTAATTATTAATATATTATGCGTATTGTCTACAAATTAATATACAATGAAAAATGTATCAACATAGTATAAACATACTTTGTATTAGGTAGGTATATTATACACATTTTACCTATTTGGAATTTTGTCAAAACCATGCCATTTGACAGCTGAATATTATATTATGCTGCCGTTGTATTGATTTTATTCATAAGCTTACCTAAAAGAACACCTCACAGACCACAGTTGCGCCCCATAATAATTTATATACCTAACTTTGGGTACCTATAATCTATCGGGTTATATTGTACTATTTGCCCCTCGTAAAGACATAGATAATCATAATAATATGCAATAGGTATAGGAGGACATTTGCGTTTAAAAATAGAAATCGTTAAAGTTCTCGCACTGAACTGATGAGTGTAAAAAATAAATATAGTGATTTAGCTGTTATAAACGGTCATAAAACTAATTTTCTCCCCTAACGACTTTATTTAGATTTTTTTCCTCGACAATTATTATTATTAGACAGATATATATTGTACTCGTATTTTTTATTTTATTATCGGAATAGGTACCGTATAATACCTGTTGACTGTATAATATAATACATTAGTAGACCGACCGTGTCGTGAAAATAAAACAGTATGCATTATATTTTACCTACCTGTATAATTATATTATATAATATTTACACACGAGTTTTTAACAAACAGTTTAAAAAATGTATACCTATATAATAGGTACGTGTGTATATTAATATATACACAAACCGCATCAACAATACGATAAAAATAAACCAAAACATAATTACGATTAAAATACACATAGCATATAGGTATATATGTATATATTTATACTTACGTATAAAGGCAGGTATAAGGAAAACAATTTAATATTATACGAGGCCACGTGACCTTTTCACAAAGGTTAATCTGAAAAAATGCCTATTATATATATACACACATACCTTCGTGTGTATACTGTATATGTATTATGCATATATTGCTATACAGAGGCGTGTATCATTGTGCATCTCCCCTCTCACCCCCTTGGTCTGGGCACCTGACCAAGAAGAAGTAATAGAAATAGTATAGTACCTAAATACAATTTTAAAACATCGTTTCCAAATTGTAGTGAGCTATAATAGTAGTTATCATGTAACTAAAAATTATTGAAAATTATTACTAGGTATAACTGTGGCTCCGGTATTCGAATTATTGTGGGTCATGAAAATCAATCAAAGTTAAAGGTAGGCACCTAAAGTAGATAAGTACCTACATATTATAGGTATCATAATATACACATTTTACATTTATTTTTCACTCTAAAAATTTAATAAATTATATTATTTATATATATTAAATATTAATAAATCTATTTTATATTATACTATAATATTACCATATTATAGTCGAAATGTACCAAATTAATATTTAAATATTCGAGATGTTTCACTATACTATATACTTTCAATAGGTCAGGGGCGTACCCCCCCAAAGACTAAAATTTTAAACTATTAAAAATTATATTTTAATATATCAAGTTACATTTTAATTGTAAGATTACGGTGTTATGTTTATTTCTTTTACCATTTAAAGAGTTTATGAATAAACAATTTTGTTGGTTTTTCAATGATATAATTTTTTTATACTTTTTACATGTTGAAAAAATTTGGACCCATCCTTCGAAGGTTAATGTAGGTTAATGTAATTAAGATATTATATGGTATAGCTATATGAATTTGTTTTAGCAAAATGAACTACTCATTGCTCATTGTACCCTATACCCACCTCGTGTTGATATTTGTGTTTGTCAAAGTAATTTTTTTACGTGGTTTGAAATAATTATAACACTATAATTTTTTGTTCAGTATAATTTTATACAATTCTTTATATATTTTTATAATCTATAAACAGAATTCTTTGGTAAACAAAATTAAAAATAAATATCTTAATAATATGTTGAACGAATCGTATGTTTTATTAACACGACGAGCACACACAACTGTAAAAGCTTGAAAAAATATTAGTGAAATATATCTACAGGCTAGAAGCCTACAACAATGGTGTACAAATATTTTGCACTCGGATTATGATTTATGATATTTATTAAAAATATAGGTCACGATTTGTAATAGGTAAATATACAATTAAAAACCTAAATAACCACCATTGCTTATTATAAATGATTGCAAAAAAAAAATTAGATACTTGGGTAATATCTTTAAACATGCAACGCATAAAAATGTTATTTTGACAAACTTCACGATAATTGACATTTGACAGAGAGTGGATCGCATTAAATAAACAACTCAGTACGTAAATAATATGGGTACCTACCTAATACGTATATTAATTTTACAGTATGGCAAGCGTGTACCACTGTACCCCTCACGTCTTACCGTCTTGGAGATATATTTTATTTCATACATAATCGTTCACGGTGATCTCGATGAAGCTGCGCTGGCGCGGCGGAGGTCGCATCCCTGTTGGGCAAACCAACCGAAACTGATCGATCCAATCACAGCATCCGGGAGAGACGATCGTCCGCCTACGGTGGCGACCGGAAACAAAATGGCGTCACCGACCGCACAGATTTTATAACATATATATATATATAAATAATATCATACTATGTGTAATGTGTAGGTATCTATATGTATATATATTATAAATTGCAGTATATATATACCAGTATATTATAATATAATATATAGGTACACCGTATGCAATTCATCGTAATGTCGTCCTCAAAATCCGACCGGATCGTCGTACCTATATTATATAATATCTTTACTTATTATTATACCTAGCTAGGCACATTATATAATATTTATACAAGTAAACCTGTATTGCAGTAATATTGTAGGCATAAACTATAAGCCGCACGCGTTGTGGATACATGCGCCCGTTCCAGTAATATAATAGGTACAACATAGTCCCAAGTATAACTTATAATATATAACTTTATTATCTATATAGGTATTAAGTAAGTATAATGTCAAAATCGTCAAAAGTTATAAATTGTATAATAGGTATACTTTAATATATACACAAGCCAAGATCTTCAACAATCGATCTTAACTGTATAGGACGTACAGATACAAAAAAATCAGTAAGTGAAAAAAATACAATCTGCCTATACATTTTTACACAAAAAACCCTTATAAATATGCCAAAAATTGTATAAACTGTAGACATATTCATTAGATCCAAGATGTTATAGGAATAATGATATATAAGCGTAACTATATATAATATTTATCATTCATGGTGGTATTATATTATTAGAGTGTAACCAGCATTGATTTAGATTTTACACGAAAAGGAAGCTGTGAGCTGGCCTGCATATGTTTATGTTTGTTGTACAGATATGGTTCCGGAGATATATACAGAATATAGTAGGTACTATATAGGTAAATATAGTTTTAAAGATAGACATAAATTGGAAGTTTTGAATTGGGGGCTATTTCTGTGGAATGATGCGGCAGAAGCTGATATATACATTTTATTAATTTTTGAATTATCATTTAAATAGTTTAGAAATCGTATATTTCAAGTGGTGGAAAAATATGATATGTCTTTATTATGTGTGTGGCACCATTTATATGCAAAGATCAAAACTAATGTGCGCTTATGTAATAATGACATGTCATTATTTGAAAATATATGTAGCGACAAAACTGAGTTTGTAAAATGTACATATCAGCTTCTGCCATCTTTCTACAGATTTACACTTTTATTATTATTACCTATGTATAATAATATTTTCTATTGAACAAAAAAAATGTGTCTGAAACATTTTTAGTCGGTATGCAGCTACTATTATAGCGAATATATTATATTGTATGAGTATGAAATGCATAGTATTTATGTATTATATGTATACAGTATAAGTACTCGCCTACATGCAGACTACAGCATCCGTTCGTGTTTGTAGCTTCTGGTGTTATTTTTGCGCCTCCAATTCGTATGATTTAATATACGTATTTAACATCCTAAACGCATACGTATTTTATGCGCGTGACTTACGCACATATACCAGATACCAGCAACAGTATACTATAACATAATATGTAATATTTATATATATATATATAGGTATACCTCAATACTTTATATTATATACACACGACAAGTCACATGGCAGTATACAATATGTATCTAAATATCTCCTGAGCAAATGTTGCAGTGTACAAACAGTTTATACAGGGTGATTTATTTAACTGGTTGTATTATAATTTGCTAATTCAATTAATACAAAAAAAATAATATTTTTTTATAACTTGAACTTTGAAGTATATCCATACTAATATTATAATATATTCTCATAAAAATATATTACATGATTTATATCATTGCGGTTTTTATAGGTTTTTATAGGTTTTTATAGGTTTAAATTATTATTTTATTTCTATCAATAACGTTGGTGCATAAATATCGAATGATGAATAGATAATATTTGATATTTTCGTCTAAAACGTTGAGAAGTGAAGTATTGGACCACAACTTTTTATATTTTACTCCTATCAATAATGTTTAAACAATAAAAAAATACAAATTATTTATCGATACTTCCAAACATTGACGATTTTAAATAAGTATTTCACAATGCTTCTGATTACGAAGTTAAAACACATGGGTTGTCGTTGAAGTGGTTGAAAAACCTAAGACATATATATTTTTTAAATATTAATATAGCGTAATAAATACAAAAATTGACTTAAAAAATATATACAGCTGAGTAAATGGATATCACTCTGTATATCTACATTTATTATAAGTTTTATATATATATACGTAATACATAAATATATTATATGTGCGTATAAATACATTTATCGTACAGTATAATAATAATGATATGGATAGGTGTAGGTATCTGTATATAGTATATCATAATTAAACCTATCAACTATTATATAGGTACCTATACGACGAGGTGGAGTGTGTCGAGAGATCGCGAGATATTATACATATATAGCCATATACCACCTACATATAATATTATCTTATACATATGTATAAGATTTTCGTCGTGCGAGCGGTGGAGTGGGGAAAGCGCGATTAGTATTCCGTCCTGGTGCGTCGGTGATGTGAGGAAGATTTAATTCGGAGAGTTATGGATCAGACGCGCGGTTTGTTGGCCAAGCTTCCACATCGTACAATAATGCACGCACGACGGCCACGACGACGACGACGACTCGTGATTTTTAAAAGAAAAACATAAAACTCTCTCGCCTCTCTCGTACACCAGCTACCTATATAATATATCTACCTCGTGTATATATATATATATATATAATATATAGGTACCCATAATATACTGTCAGGTTGGTCTGCAACGCGCTCATCGATCATTCGCCTCTTTCCCTATGGCTGCAGCGTATAGGAAACGTGGTCGGCATCTCTGACGAGTGGTCTCCTCATTTCGTTTGTGCACGGCCGTCTGCACATACTTATATTATTATGATGTGTGTGAGTGTAGGTACATGTGATAATAAATATCGACAGACTTCTATATCAGTTATTTATTTATAAAAAGTACAGGTTGGTAGCCCAATGGTTATAATTTAAAATATTATAGACTCTTCCAAACGCTTATTAAACTCTTCCATCGGATTGGCGAGGAAAATTCCGAGGAATTAGAAGAGCTATATATACCTGCAGTATGCATGGAAACGGTATATTAGGTAGGTTAGGTATATACACGTAGATATTTAGGTAATACCTATATGTAATATTATGTTTTATATTCGTTCGTCGCCGTGAGAGTCTACTTGAGTTGATTATACGTTCGTCTGGTTTCAACCGAACTATATACCGTTTTATACGGTTCAAAAAACGAGTGTGCGGTATACTTGCGCAGTGGAACAGATCTATTTTGAAATTACGGGGATAAAAAATGTTTATAGGTACCCGCTCATTCCAAAAATATGTTGCTTGCCATCTTGTATAATGTAAAGAAGCTTAATCCCAATGGCACTCCCAAACGGGACACTGCTGCACCTACCAACTCGATAAAAATGCTCTGATGTACTGCAGTTGTAGGTATTAGTCAAGATCGGCGCCACAGTATATACATGACGTGTTACATATATGTTTTAAAAATAATATTTATTGATCTATTTTTTTATTAATTCATTAATGTAAAGCACTTATATTAATATTTTAGATTTATTTGTGGTATATTAGGCCATAGGGTAGATCAAAACCGATATACCTAGTTTGATAAATTAAGTTTGCCAAGTCAATTTTTAAATATGATTTTATTTTTTTGTTGATTAAATGCATATATTTATATATCATAATTTTTTAACAGTAGAGTAAATAAAACGAATATAAGTCAATGACTTATTTTAAATCGATAAAAATGGATATTATATATTTATTATGCATAGATATAATCTGCAGTGTATATATTATAAAGATTAGCTTGGTTAAGTGAGGAATGAGATATTATATGTACTTATAATCAACTGTAATTTGTTTGTTAAGCACTTAAAGTTTAAACATGATGCAGAGTACATAGCACTGTACATATAAAATATGACAATGTATAATATTACTACAAAGACTACGTGAGATAAATTGCAGTATTTAATATATAGGTTAGGTTATTTGTATAAATTAACATTTTCAGAAACATATTATACTCAACTGCAGAATTGATAATAAGTGGCTGCCCTTATAACAAGAAAAGAAACATCCTAAAAGGTCACATTATATATAATATAATAATAGTGATATTATAGATATATACAGCAAAAACTTTGTTTTTTTATCAGATTATAAATGTTGATTTTAGCGGTTTACCATAGGAAACAGGAATGTTATAGGATGCGAACAATCGCGTATTACTATTATATAGTATATTATTAAATTGTATACCAGCTATCTATATAATATATATAACACCGTGTGTATACGGCTATTATAAATTATAATATATTATACGCGTATCGTCCGTCACGGTTCAAATTTATCTGGCGGAAAAGTTGCTATACAGACAGACCCACGAGATAGGTTATGGCGATGTACTTATGTATAGGTACGTATTCGTATATTATAACAGAATATACTATAATACATAGTCACGACGTCGCCGCGATGTGATCCGATCCGAGGACATGCGTTTTTTTATTTAACAATATCTGCAGCTGCTCGCGTATACGTATAATATGTACCTATATAAATATATTTTAAGACTTATCACTGTTGTAGATACATTATATTATATATATATATATTTTGTGTTTTTATTTTCAATTAAGATATTCATAGCCGAGTAATCGTAAAACGCAATTTTATACTTGGCTGGTCATGCCTGTAAACGCGCGCGCAGGTACATTTTAAAAATTATAGTCTGACATTTTATTCGCTGTCGCTTGTAATATGCCTACAATATAGTCTATCAGTCTATGTGTTATCATCATACATGCGTTGTGTATGATAAAACTGTGGGGAGCATAAATAATAATATAATATATTAAATTAATAGAGTCCTAGAAAAAATTTAACCATACAATTTTATCAAATAAAAACATCAGTTCAATATTATATAATATAATATAAAACTAAAAATGTAACAATCTGTACAAATTCAATTCTCTAATAATTATACACGGTTTTCAGAATTATTACCACACGTAGCCAGAACTTTTATTTTTAACTGAAAAATTGATTATTTTAACGAATAACCCAGATTAAATAAATTCTTTCTATGATAATACATATTAATCTATAACACGCTTATTTAATACTGCATCCTATATAAAATAAAACACTTCTATACTTACATATTACTATATCGGAAAATACGACTATGAAACGTTTTTGAAATATAATTTTAACATTGAAACGAATACCATAATATCAATGTAGATCATATAGACCATCACTGTGCACAGGTGAATAGGGAAGGTCTCAGTTGTATATATTATCTTGATGGAAATAATAATGAATTAAATAATTAATATTCTGTAAATAATTGGCTATTACGGAATAGGTATTATGCAACATGAAAACAAATATTTTAATTTTAAGTTAAGGTAAGCCAAAAATATAGTAAAATTATTATTATGGTCATCTCTTAAATTACAATTTACAGCTAACACAGCTTAATTATTTTTCAAATTAGAATATGAGTTATTGACAACAAAACACCCTGTATACAGTAATGCAATATTAAATAAAATATTATAACGAACCATCAAAATCAAAACTAGTTTGAAATGTTAGTCTGCATCATTGTAGTTTGATTTGTATGGATATGAGGTAAGGTTTTGGAATTATTAATTAACGGTGTGATAGGTGTTATAAGAGTCACATGGATACATCTATACCGCATATAAAAGGTATGTAGAATAGTTGTTGATGGAAGCAAAGAAATTAAATATGCCCAAAATATTATACAGCTTGATTAATCCATCATGACCATCCCCCCTATTTTGAAAATAATGAGTTAATTAAAATTATGATTTTTGGAATTTTTAAATTAACTTATTATGATTTTATTTTAAAATACTAAGCTATATCTTTTTACCACTAAGAAGTGTTTTGGTTGATAATAAAATCTTTTTTATAAAATTCAAATCACTTTTTTCTCCGTAAATCTGTTAGTATAGATGACTTTTTGAAAATGTTTATGTATCTAAATCAACATTTTAATAAGACAATAGTTTTTGAATCATTTAACTTTTTGAACCAAGGCCAATATAGGTCCATGATAATATGATTTTAAGGTATGGAGGCCACGATGATTTGAAATCATCTGCTTGATAATTTACAGTAAAAAAAGTTGATTATAGTTTAAAAAAAAGAAACGTTTGCAGCTGCACACAATCTTATATTGTTGAACAGAATAAAACAATCTAAATCATTGAAATATGGTGTTGACGTATTAGTTACTCAAAAATTACAAAAATAAAAAAAGCATAAATTCAATACTAAAGGATAAAATTGGCGTGAGCACTCATGGTGTATCACCCTGTATAATATTCTCAGCGTTCCGAGTTCCGACCACAGTTCCGTATCTTCGATATATTATTATGGTGGTCGATTTAATTAGCACACGTGCGCTTTTATTGCTGCGTTGTTCTCGACGTCTATAAACAGGATGTATAATATTATATGTAAGTACGTTCGTGTAGCATGCATAGGTACAGCTCAAACGAGCGATTGCACAAATAAAATGAATAGATACCGTGCGCGTTCAAGCATTGCCATATATCGTAGAAGATTATAATAATATTATATTATTATCAGGACGATGATCCATAATCGATGTCGGTGTTCAAATCAAATTCGTATCATAGTAATTAGTAATATAGGTATACGATCGATATGTGACGAATGCGATGATCGATGACGTAATCGCACATAACGCTGATTATACTATATTTTTTATGCATTTTTGAAATGTATAAAATATCTTTAGATGTGTAAAACTATAGGAGGTATATAGGTATAAAGGACGGAGAAAATTTAACGTTTTGCCCCGTGTGTTTGTATTACTTATTTTCCTTATGGATTTCAGTATAAAATATTTAAACAAATATTTGGGTCAAACAGAAAACAAAAATGCATAGGTAGTAGGTACATACAGTATTATAACTTATATACCTATAATGTCATAACCATGCCTTGCAACAAGTCTGTGTGTGTGTATATATACATATACTTATTTTAATAATATAATAACGTCTCCAATTATACTTATCTATACAATATTTGAACAAAGTATTATCATATAATATAGTGTTATTTACAATACTCAAAATATGTAATATTACAAATTGCGATCGGTCCAATATCATAATAATGTGTATACGATACCACGTATGTTGAATATATATATATTATATGAATACATTTGTGATATGTCGATTGTTAAAATATTATAAACACATTATAAAATATTTTAAATGCACGTATACGCTTCGTTGTTTGTTTAAAATTCAAAATACAAATAGCTGTTCATTTCCCAATGTAAATAAAGTTAAATCGAACTCATCAATTTGTATATTATATTAAAAATTATAATATACATTAGCATCCTTGATCTTTATAATTTTTCTTTTATACGGAGGAAATAGTCGTGTACGTGTGTTACAAGAACCCGGATCGTCGACATTCGGTTTTTGTTATTGTTTATGGTAAAAATATATCGTGTATTGGCACGTCGAATAAACGAAAACTGAAAAACTTCAACATTTATAATAATATTTTATAACATCGGGTAATAACATCGGGAACGTTTTATTGTAAACAGAATTAATATAATAACATATAGTATCGATCAGGAATTTGGAATAACGCATAATATCCAAATCATTATACCGCACAAATCAGATCTGTAGTATAAAATTGCCCTCCCCATAAAAGCTCTTATAATAAAAATGTATTAGATGTAATACTTTTTCTATTTTAAGCACGATTCAAGATATTCTATATGTCTATATCATTAATCGTGATTTTAATGAAATAAATTATAATATAGATAAGAGATAACAGAACAATTATCAGGGTTGGTAATATACGTGTATAAAACGTTTTATACGTTACACGTATTATATTCCACGTATAAAACGTATAAAACTAATTAACGCCCAAGACATACTAAATTTCCTTAAATTTAGAATAAAATTAAAAACAATACAAATTTATTTTTGAATTATATGTTATAACAAAAATATATATATTTTTATTAATATAAAAAATTATCACAAATGTCTTTTTTGTTATTATAAAATATTAATATTAGAGTAGTTTATTAATACAGAATAAAGATTAAAGATGAACTAAATAGTAAATAGTAAATAATTAATTATAACTTGAATAGGTACTTGATAATAGCTGTTCGATGCAGCAAAAAAAAAAAACTTTTATACAGTATAAAACGTATAAAACGTACAGTATAAAACTACTTAGTTTTATACGTTTTATACACACGTATAATACGTGTTTTATACTGTACTGTATTATACGTTCCAACCCTGACAATTATGACTGCTTAAGGCAGTAATAGATATTGACAAAAACCGCGGACACACAGTACAACCATCACGTGCACGACCATCATGATCATTCTTTTTTAAAATGTACAGTTCTAAATACTAATTTGTGAGGTAGGTACTGTAATACATAATATAATTATGTATCGGTTGATGGTTGATCATAAAATAAAAATATCAATTACTTACCAACATAATACAGTGATACCTATAATGCTGTGTGGCATGGTGGTTGTTGTAATATTATATTGAAATATTAATTTTTTCCGATGCTAAAATTCGGATATAACATGTACAGCTTTATCGTAATGATAACACGATGCGAAACATGACCTAGAATAATATTGTCTTAGAGTTTGGACTATATAAGTGCAAACATGTCTTTAGCGGAACTACTTCTGCTACTTCTTCTGCTGGTGATTTCTGATGTCGTACAGTATATTTATATACCAAGACGTGAACTCGTGAACTCAATACTGCACGAAGCGGTCACTCGTGGGTGCGTGTATTTTTATTATTATTATTATCTATGACGTGTATTTATAAAATATATATAAATGCGACCGGACAGCGGCGTGCGTATAGTTCGATTTCGAAACAGCTCTCACTCGGCTGCAAAAATTCCAAAACGTATTTGCGCGCACGAAAGTTGAAGCCGTCATCTCGGGACACACCGCGTGTTGCACAATATACGATATACCTATACAGGCGCACGCGCAGACATAACGCGCAGATGTATACTAATAATATAATGTATAAAAAAATCTAAACGCCGTACGGTGGCGGTCAAGTCGTATAATACATAAAACGTTATATTATGCGACGGGTACCCAGTGTAGGACATTGGCCCTCGTCCTTCGCCGCTCGCATCACCGGAGGAGACGCGTGTGCGTATGTGTGTCCGGCCGGCCGCAGAGAAGAAAGTGCCGTTAACGACAACGACGACAACGACCATATAATAATATAGGAATATAATATTATTATTATCGTGCACATAGTCCGCCGCCCGCCGTCGGAATACCGAATCAACCGCGTGTGACGAGCATTTATAGTTTTTTTTTTCTCGTTGTATTTTTCTTTCCGTCTCTGATTTTTGATCCTATATGGCGATATATAGGTACCTATACACTTCACGTTATCACGAGAGTAACCATTAGGTGTAATATTACTATAGGCTTAGAGACTTAAATAGCTCTAAAAAAAATACACAGATAATATGCTTGCTAAAGTTTTCAAGCATTGTTATGTTATATCTATTTGTTGCACTATTAATTTTTCGTCAACGGTTGCAAGGATCGCTAACAGAGGTTATTATAAGCATTCAATGTTGTAAAAAATAAAGACTTTTAAATTTATTTATTTTTATCAATTTTTTTCATAGAATATTAAAAAAAGCTCTATAAAAATTACTTAAATTAAGATTACACGTAAGTATGCTCTAACAAACAAAAATCTTAAATACGCAAAATAAGATTTTGGCTTTAAATTCTTTATATCACAAGTATGATTTTTATTTGACCCTGTTATTTATTGAACTATCAAAAAAAACATGAATATACAAGAAGTCCCTAAGCCTAACAATAATATATTTATAAGTTATAACCCAACAACATCGCCAATCTCATCCAGTTCCTATCAGAAACTCATCTTATCAATAAATTGTAATAAGTTTCTGCATAGCAATATTACATCAAGACCTATAACTATTAACAGCTATTATCATTTATGTTATCTAATACTTAATATTATTTTTTTTTTTTGGTTCATATGTTTTTATTAAAATGTTTTTTTTCCAAAAAAGAACAATAAGAATAAATGATGGTTTATAGGTTAAAATAAATAAAAACAAAAATAAAAAGGCAGATTAGACAGGCTTTAGAGGCCTGTCAGCGGAGGTACTGCGACATGAGTAACTTAATATTTAAATGTATTGTTTTTAATTATTTGTTATTCTTTAAAAATTCTAGTTTGTTAGTTGTTACTATCATTAATTAAATAATTTATGAACTACATCTTCAATTAATGTTACGTCCAATGATCACATATATCTCGGACAGTTTTCATGACAATAATAATAATACATTTATATATATTGCGATTGTACCTATAATCATGAGCGTAATATGTAGGGTTTATTAAAGCTACACTGCGGAAGTAATGCTACTCTACTATTATTGAACCTAAATATTGTTAAAATGATGCATAGGTGCACAAGACGTTTGGATACAATACAGTTTTAGTAAATTTTTTGCCATTTTCAAAGACCTTGAAAATGAGCTAGGTGATGTCGTCGAGCCTAACCTGTCGTATAGTCTAACCTGGTAATTTCGCGAGATGTGATTAATATACTGGATCATAGGATATTATCTTTTATACTATTAAAATATCTATTTCAAAAATCACAAGTAAAAATGTTTTGAAGATATTCACAGATTACAACAGTATCTATAACAAGAAAAAAAAATTTTCTCAAATTAAGTTTTCCCAGATTTGTTTGATTTCCAATATTTGTATACATAATGTTAAACATACAATACATTATGAATTAGGTTATGAAAAAATACAATTTTGAATTTTTTTATATTAGCTGATTTGAAAAAAACAATGCCTCATACGTATAGTTATAATATTATGGTTCTCACCCAGTCGTGCACCCCATTATATAAGATTCTTGCTGTGCTGTGGTCCAACCCGCCAAAAATGTCAATCAACACACGTAGAACGCATACACAGTATGCACGTTTAATAGTGTAATATTATCATAATCATTCATCGTGAATCATATTACATTATAATTTATAATTAAATTAGCTTTCTTACATTAGTTTATAGTTTTTTTATGCAACTCCGCCATATTGAGACGAGTGCATAAATTTGTGTGCGAACTAAAAAAGGTCAGATTTACAAGCTGCGTATTGTTTTATTGTTAGGCTTGGTGACGTCAATGATCTTCGGAGCGGATAACAGTTTTAAACGACCTCATCGCTAAATTTTATGCTTGATTTTAATATTGTACATAATAACTGCTAAATTCATAAACGTACATGAAGAAATAAAAATAGATTAATTCCATCTATAAAACAGTACATTTATCTGGCTTTATAAATGAAATTTAATTCATTTTAAGATTTGTCTATGTGTAAAAATCTTAATACAAATAAATCTTATAATTATGTATTCATAAATACATCATGTTTATAGAAAACTCTTAGATATCAATCAGCCAAAACTAAGAAGTAATTAAGTCACCTCTTGATCTTACTCAAATAATACCAAGCGCGTTGTACATATTAGGCACCCACTTGTATATTCATAAGTTTTAATTGTATGTTGATATATATAAATACATATAATCATATTTTACCATAGATAATCTGTATGTATAAAATAACATGCCCTGATGGCTGATTGATTAACCAACGTAGGTACACTGTACAGTGTACAGCCAAAATTATGATACCGCTAGAGACTTGAAATTTTCATTGGTACCTTCGTATCAAAATTAAGGATTAGGTACACTAAAAATGATTTTTAAAAATTCACATTTAAAAGATGGGCCCACACAAAGATTCTGTTGCAAAAAACGGAAATTAAATATTTTTGTATATTATATTACTATGGTTGCTATTGGTTAAAATAAGTAGGTACCTAAAATAAATGTAAAAAAAAAATGTAATAAATAAATAGCTACTGGTATTAATCAGCTATTTAATCTGTTATTCATTTTTATTATTATATATTAACCTACTTTATAATATTTTATTCTTCCTCCTCTTCATCAAATCTCCGATTTGCAGCGGACAAAATCTCGTGGTTTAAACTACGTACACTTTTGAGTTTTGACGTCATCATAATATTATATACCCACACATAAATAATAAATCGTCTGCAACTGTAACAGTAGGTATAATATTATAACTTGCACCTCAGATGCATTTCGGTCCAAACGACCACTGTATTATATACCTAACTTATACCGCGGGTACAAACTTTATATACATATACATAAATAAGGAAACTACGTATGCCTGGCACGTACATATGTATATATAAACAGGGAGATTTTAAAATGTAAATATATGTATCGTGTGTGTGTGTGTGTGTGTGTGTGTGTGTGTGTACTTGGCGTCGAAATCTATGTAATCAAATTGTATGTACCTACATAATATATAGGTAGTTGTAGACGACAGTTTTGGCTTGTCGCAGGAAACGCTTTTATAATACATTCATGTGTGCGTTTGATTTGATTCGCAATCGTTGCTGAAACCAAAGATGTCGATGTCAGACGGTCATTGTCCCCCCGGCGCGTTTCCGCGCCATCCGGAATATCAGCGGATTTTCGATGAACGACTTATATACGTATAGTAATAATAATAATAACTGTTACAATAATATTTTATCATATTATCATATATATAATAGAGTCTCAAAGCGTGGATTTATATTTTTTGTTTCACTTGAAAAAAACGATTCACCGGATAAAAATAACATTCGCGCGTATAATATGTACGAAATAGCACGTGTCGAGATGATTCTTATATGTAATATCATATTCATAAAATATTTTTAAGCACGCGTATTGTTATTATGATATAACATAATGAGTATATATAATATATATATTATATTGTGCAGCCGATGATGATGGTGCGGAAAATAATTTGTATTAATGAGCGGCTGAACGCCGCCGGGTCATTGTCCATCCTCGCAGGTCGGTGTCGAATATCGTCGCCACCGCCGCCACATTATTATTATTATTATTATTATAGTCCGCGTCCTGTTGGGCAATTTCTCGTTAATTTTTTTTTTCATAAAATTCCAAATCTGCTAAGAATTGCAAAATGTGTCTGTCCGGTATGCGTAACGTCGCGAAATCGATGAGCGCCTACAGTGTTTATATTATTATAATATACACAGCAAAATTTTCGGACCCAGCACCCCAAATATTCAACTATATAGGTAGGTATATCATATAACATATTATAAATTATAATTTAAAGTACTTTATAAAATTACCAATAAATCGCCAGTTAGTATATAATTTATTCGGGAATCTACACGCAGAACTAGCGATTGACCAGAAATTTCGGTCAAAAGCATATTTTCACGAAATATCAATTTCAAATTTATATAATATATGTCTGCTGTAAATCGTAACAAATAATACAATAATGAGTAATTACGAGTGCGCAACGTTTTGGAATGTCATTATTAATTAAGTAAGCACGTTTCTACTGCGGGCCATATTGACGTGTACTTACCTATATATGTATATATTATAGTATAAAATTGTTTGTGATGAAAGAACAATCCCTATTATAAACACGCCGCACAACTATAGGCGAGGGGCACCTCGAATCGGAATTCAATATAACTATTTACTATTTTATAGTATTTTAATAACATACGTAGTGGACAGAGTGTGTGGAAAAGAAGTTCGGTGTCGAAACAAACTTAATAGCATTCAATTAGTGTTTTACATAACCTTAATTGCAGTGTGTGATCTTTGTCGCAGATTGTAAACGGCTATTGCAAATGCACAATAAATTATTAAATTATATATATTTAAATTGTTATATTCAATAATATATAATAATATTTTGTTCACTGAGACTGCCACATAATATATTCGTATTCACTATCCGAAAAATGTAATTATGTGTATTGTATGTACTACAACAATATTATATATTATAATCATTTACGATTTTCTTTTTTGCAGGTAGGTTTACATGAAATGCGTTCGATTTGCGGTGCGGATGAACGGTATATCCGCTGACGCAATCTTTATTTACTCGTAAACAACATATAATTAACGAATTATTCATAAAGTCGTGTCACTGAAGTTTGTGGCAAAGACCCTTAACCTAAGGTTATTTGATGTTAATACATCAATCATACCTACTTCATGCAGGTTAGGTTAGGGACGTATTTGTCGAGTAGTAATTTGTCGCGGAGTTGTACCAGGTATAAACCCATATAAACGAATACAAAATAATGGTATATTATGCTGCAGAGATAAACTTTTATCGAAACACATACACATTACACATATTACACGCATTACATATTATTACCGATACTATTACATCCACTACGGATATTCCGCTGCAAGTGTGACACTAGCCTAAGGATGAAATGAAGGGGTATAATGGGATATCAAGGGGGTGAAGGGTGAACACTACCCTCCCCCCATATCTTATAGATTTTTAAGCATTTTGTTAGTTTTGTATAGGTAGGTTGTATAGGTAACTGAGTTCTTTCTGTACCTATTAAACATTAATATTAATACAATTAATTATTGATACATACTCATAGGTATTAGTGTATTACCATGCTTAGGTACTAATAATAACTTAAATAGTTATCTTTTAATACATAAATATTGTATTTTGTTTTCTTAATAATTAATAATAGCTTAGAGGACGTTGTACCAACATCACAGGAAACATCGTCTAACTAACGCATAACATACCAAAATGTACATTCAGAATAATTCAAATAGTGTATTTAGTTGATTTTAATATTATAGACTATAGATCTATATTAGGCCTATTATCTTATTTAAAGAGTAATAGATTAATTTACAATGGTTATTTACGTGTAGGCCTTCACTTGATAGTTTAATTTTAAAACAAGTTATAACCATTGAAAGATTGTAATTTATTTAATTTCAAAAACATACTCATTATTAGTTTAAAAATTAAAATATCAAACAAATACTACACGGGGCTCTAAATAATAATCTTACTTTTAAATTTTTTAATAGGCCAGTTCGCTATATGGTACCTATTAAAAATAATAGAGTATAATGGATTATTCGGAACGTACAATTTGCTCTGTTATGCGTTAATAAGAAGGAGACAACACGTAGAGATTAAAGAATTAGTAGAGAGTACGAAAGTAAAACTTATAAGAATAAATATTATTAAATAATATTATACAACGGCTGGGTTTAGAACCTCAATGTGCATCCCCCCTCCTACAAATGGATATAGGATGCTCCTGATTCCTTATAATAGGTACAATATTATATAAGTACATAATTATACCTATTATTATATATTATGACGGTTTACACATAATTCGTGACGTCTATACATTCATACAAAACCCGAAATGCTCTTATATCGTTAGGAGATCATTAGCGGAGACGAATAACTCATAATATGCACCATATATATTGACTTATTGTCCTTCTTTTCAGGAAAACTATCAAGCCGAGCCTAGCGGCGAAATAATATGCAATATTATTATATAAGTCATCCCATGCGAATAGGTGACATATTAATATTCTAATCGGTTATACTCCACGTGCTAGAGTCTAAAATATATAAAATTCTACACCACGGTTGGTTTTTCTATGAAAATTTAGAGTCTAAATTGTATACAGACAACATACCTACGTGAATATTTTTTGTTTTCATAGGGTTGTAGCCATTGGTTACATAAAATAAAATAGTTACTATAATTGGATATCATTTTAAACCTTTAATTTATGTTTGGTGAAAACCATACAAATTACTGTGTTAAAAATATGTGTGGTTTTCATTTAACGGAGTTTAAAACAGGGTAAATCCATTGGCAAATGGCATTAGGTATTTTATTTTTCACGAGCAACACCGTACAGGATCAGCTTGTGCATAAATATGTATATATGTACCGGATGCCGAACATTTTATTTTTACTCGTATAGTTTTTATACACACGTCAATCAATGGGTAATAGTGATTCGTATATCATAGTGAACATATTTCATCATAATAATATGTCGTCAAGCTAACAAAATAATATTGTTCGAGTTAATCATATATATTGTCTTTTTCTTATTACTAAGCTTTTTTTTACTTATCGTAAAAAAATCTCCACTCTTTTTATGAATAATATGCATATCAACAAGACAATACAAATTAAAATAGTCTTCATTGCATTCATCATAAATTAAATTTTGAAAATGTTTACGTTTTAATAATGCGAGAAGAAAAAAAACAATAAGCGTATTTTATTGAATTATTCGTCAATGGAAACATAATAAAAGATACGAAATTAATTTACCGGAAATATAATATAGTTGGCAATGATAATACCTACAGTTATTCGATATTGTAATAATAATATTATATAAAAAAATAGAAAAATGTAATGGAAAAAAATTGGGGAACTCGGCTTGCTGTTTAGTATAGGTGTCAAGTTACGTCTTCATTGAGTAGGTCACTGTTATGGATGTGTTTAATTTGATTTCGAAGGTAAATAATTTCATTGCAGCATACGAAAAACGATTCTGAGAGGAGAACGGTCTGTCAGCATAATATATATACATATATATATTTCTCTAAGGATATTTTATTTTATATTGCTATAAGTAATTTATTTTTCTGTTAGTATTATGGTAGGTTGAACTAATTTATGCCAAAAATAAATCACATACTTAGACTATAAATTAATTATTATAATATTATTTCATATTAATATATAATATTTCTAGCTTGAATGTTTGTATTAAAAATGCATACACTGACATCCCATGAATGAACGGTATGAATGGGTTTGCGATATAAATATTTTATAATTAACTTTGTGTAGTAATAATAATATACGTAATGTCAAAAATGTTCGAGTGCCTTTGAATTAATCGTTACAAAATAACTAACATTGTTATTTTCCATTTCAATATCCAATTTTGTCCAAATTTAAGATTTAAATGTCTATGACAAAATATGTGAATTTTTATTTTTATGTTATTGTAAGAATGACTCACAAGAAACCTTTAATACATTTTCAAGCCTTAGCTATTAAAATTTAAGATTTCACACATTTTTAATTACAAAATAGTTATTAATTTCCATGTTTTTAACAAATTCTGTCGACTTTACAACTTCAAGGCTTATAGAAAGAAGTTTGCAGATGGATTTTCTATACTTTTAAACTACTATAAATATATCTTATCTGGAATCATGGGTTCTTTTTGAAAGAGCATACATTTTTTCATCAGAATAATTTATTGAAAAAAAAAACTAAACAAATTCGAATATTATATCACATTGTATATAGAAAAAGAAACATTCAAGTAATGGTTGAAATGTGTGAGTTTTATATACGACTAATAATTTTTGAATTCAGTAGGTAGGTACAACAAAATAACAAAAACCGTAATTTTATGTGTGGACTTTCAATATCATCAAATTATTAACAACTCATATGATAATAAATTGATTTTACAATGATGTGTGTTTTTTTTAATTTTTTAATTTTTATTTTTTAATTTTTTAATTTTTTAATTTTTTTTTGTATCTGTGTACACGATAAGTAGTCGAAATAATGCTTCGATTTTCAACTTCAGTATCTTGTTCGATTGGAAAGTGAATATCATTGGTGCATTGGAGAGGTCAAAATTTAAATTTCCCATTAGTTTTCAAAAGCGCCGGGAAAAACAAAAGAAAAATTAAGGAAAAACAGGAATTTTTATGCAAAATCGATTTTTCACAAAATTGAATTTGGTTTTTGGTGTAACTTTAAAACAAATGACCGTAGATATATGAAATTTTCAATGGTTGTTTATATTTCCATTTTCTATACACGATAACATTTTCAAAATATTTTGATTTATTTTGAACTGTTTAGAGACATTTTCATTTTCCATTTTTTTTTAGTTATTTTTCTAAAAATATCAATTAAATTTTATTTGTTGATTAAAAAAGCTTGAAAATTTAATAGAAGGCTCCAAGTATATTGTTTCAAAGGCAGATGAAAAATATTAAAAATCCTTAGTCACAGATTTTTTTTATATGCATTTAAAGTTCAAAAATTGACAAAATATGGAAAAATCACGAAAATTAGCAAATTATTTTGAGTTAAGAATTCGTAAAAATTTTTCTTTTTAAATCTAAGATTTTAAAATGTAATACAAGATACCTTATAAGATTATCTACCTTTATCAAACAAAAAATATCTATAAGAAAGTCAAATTAAATTTTTATGATCGTTTGAAATTCAAATTTTTACATTGGATATTCGCTCGATTTCTCATGTGACAAAATTCTTATTTTATTGTAATTAAAAAATGAATGGCTGTAGATATTTGAAAATTTTACTGAATGTTTATATTAGCATTTCCTATACACCATACAATTTTGAAAATATTTTGACTCTTTTTGAGCTGTTTACGGACATTTTCGGTTTTCAATTTTTTTAGTTTTTTTTCTATAAATATCAATAAAGTTTTATCTGTTGGGCCAAAAAGTGTAAAAATTTAATACAAAGCTCCTGATATATTGTTACAATATCAGTTGAAAAATATTAAAAATACATATGCACAATTTTTTTTTATAAGCATTTAAACATCGAATTTTGACAAAATTTATCAAATTTTAATTTGAATAATTATTTTGTAGTTAAAAATGTATAAAATGTTCAATTTTTGTATCTAAGAATTGAAAATTTAGAAGAAGATTCCACGTAAGTAATTAATTCTGTTACAAAAAAAAATACATTTACACAGTTTACTTTTATAGTCATTTTAAGTTCGAATTCGGACAAAATTACATATTGTATAACGCGTTATAAGTACCTAATCGATATTGTGATATGATTAATTTGGAATTTATTATAGGTACCTATTATAGGTCAATTTTTTTTTAATACCATATATAATATTATGTCTTATACCTAGACTGACATACCGTCTCCGCTCAGAATCGTTTTTCTTATACAATGATATTATATCATTGAATTCAAATTTAATACCATCCATTATACAGTGGCCCACTTGTAATCTACTGTACAGCAGAGCGACATCCACTTACCCACCTTTTTTTTATAATTTTTTTATCAGTAAGTGTCTATCTTTATAATGTTTAATTTTTCAGTTAGGTACTTATAGCCGACATTTATTTCTTCTCTACTATAGGTAGTGTCCGTTTTCAGAGGTTTCTTTGTATTATGTGTTATCGGTTTTGAAAACGGTCTAAACACGCTATACATTATACACGAATGCATTAATTTCAACGACATAATAACTATTACTATATAACAACGTGGTGAATAGTATTCATTAATGATTGAACTAAAAAATAAGAAGAATATACTTTTTATTCATCATGGGAAAAAAAGTTTTCTGGTAAACGCAAATATTTTGTCACAGCATGTATCTCGTTAAATAACTACGGAAATCGGTCATTGCCTTGTGTACATAGATCTCAAACAAACAATTAAGTTGGAAATTCCTCAATGGCCGTTAAATAAGTTATCTACTGCACTAATTTGGATATAGAATCTTTGTTTTAACTTTTTTGTGTTTACTCATAATGTTAATTAACTACCTATTGTATAGTAATTTATATAACGATATTCATTTGTGATCTATATCAATATTTGTCATGATCGTATGCGTATCATGTAATATGGATCATGATGGTAAAACAATATAATATGCAAATTTTTTTTATTCGCCAATTTAAATCGCTGTAATTGGACATAGAACTAAAAATGGTTAAAAATATTCATGGTTCATCAAATTCAAATACGCATAGTATGTTATATTATGTAACTTCGGAATCACTTAACGCGATAAACTCGAATATTGTTGATTTTATACTATTATCCATAATTGAAAAAATTTTCTTTATGATATTTGAAAAATGTATATTCGACTATTCGAGCATAATATGTTGACGTAGGTACCGGAATTAATGTATATACGAAAATAAATATATTGCTTAAAATAAAATTATAATTATAATATTATTAAAATATAAAATGTCCTTTTTATTTATAGATAAATAGAAGAATAAACGTATAACAGCTTATACACCTCAAATTTCAATATCTGAGTAGGTACCTATCTAAGATCAACGGACACCGCCGCAGACCTCTGTTTTCCTCTCGCGTTATAATAATATGTTTGATAATAATATCTCCGTGGACGATCTCCGCACGAAACGTCGTCAGCTCGATAACCGAGTTTTCTTGCGTCTGCCGTCGGTTTGATCCACGTCCGCATATATATGTACAAGGCAGGCATGCTACAGTTTATATATATACGTGCACAGATAATAATAATATATACTTATGACTTCCGGTGCGGTGTGACCGCGCGCGCCGGTAAAGATCGTTAGCAGCAGGCAGCAGCTTACAGCAGCAGCAGCGGCGGCGGCGGTGGTAGCAACAGCAGAAGCTAAGACAATAACGTTTTTCAGGACAAATACAATACAATGATAGGTATTATTATTTGTTCTCGTCGTCGTCGTAGTCGTAGTCGTCAACAGGCATCGTCCCGCTGCAACTGACCGGAACTGGCCGCCGCGATAACCGCAAGACGTGACCATCGTTTGAGTGTATATAATATAATAACACGTACCTAAGATGTATATATATATTATGTATATTGTTATGTAGATCATATAATGCACTATATCTCGACTATATCATATTATATACACATGGAATTAACATGATCGCATCACACGCATACAGACGCGACACTCTGAGTATATATAATAATACTTAAAAACAGGTGTGTGTGTCTACTGACCGGAGGTGCGTTCGTGCACAGAATCGGACCGTTAAAAGTATATAGCATTGTAATACCTATATGGTATGGTTAAGTATAAACTCATATAATAATATAACCCACCAGGGCGATAATTGCAGTGGCTTTAAAATACTGTGTATCTACATCGTGTCACACGTCGCGGGTTTCACCACCGCGGTTTGCGCTGCTGCTGCTGTAAGTCCGCCACCATATAGTCATTAGGTATATGTGTATACGTCATTTGGATTTTTTTCTCCGACTAGAGGATTTTTTCATCTATTATTCGCCGTACGATCGCGGTTCCGCGGCTGCGATTCCCAAAATGACATTCAACACAATATTACGATGTGTGCACACTCGTGTATGTATATAATATTTTTAACACATATCAGTACACACACATATATATATATATATACAAATTATATGTGTGTGTGTGTGTGTGTTAACACTTAACACTATTTATATAATTTCCAGCCGGCCGCACTGTATTGCAATGTATAGTACATAATCGGAAGATTTGTGCTGCAGCGAAAAAGAAACAGTAAAAAACAATTTGGTATTTGAGTGTTGTTTTTTCGTAGACACCGCGAAGACGCGTGATCGCAACTGATACGATTTTGTCGCATTACGCGCAGTGTTCTATAAATAATAATATTTTTAAATGTCGACAGAATTATTATTATTTACCTATATATATTCGTCTGATATTATATACTACTGATCGAACGGTATATCATCGAGGTGAGTTAGTGGCGTATTATAAAGTATATAGATTATAGGTACTACAGTGGTCGCCGCTTATTGTGTTCACTGGTTATAAGAATCAGCCGCTTTTAGTGATCAAAAATGTCAGGAACGGAACAAACAGCCGTCTTCAGTGCATTTTTCGCCGCGTACTGTGATCAGGTTTTCGGTTATAGTGATCAGAAATAATCATGTCAGAAATACTAAATTTATAATAAAATTACCTATTTTTATGTACACAAAGGAGGAAAAACGATTACGAACGGCCGTCCTAATCTCATCTAATGCATTGTGACCCACGTAATGAGTGTACTTCATATCGTAATATCGTATATGTTTGATTTTAACCTTAAATGAGTGGCTGGATAAGGACTTACCAGTTTTTCAAGTAATGAATGATGACGAAGATAGGCGCAAATAGGGGGGGGGGGGCTTTAGGGCCAAAAATGTCCATAGCCTTCCCAAACATTTCCTACATTTTGTTTTAAGCTTATTCAATATTATTAAAGTAAGGCCCCATTAGCCTTATTAGCCCTATTAGCCCCTCCAAATCTCAAACGCTATTTGCGCCTTTGATGACGAAATATAATTTGATATTTTGCACAGTCGTTTTAATGTTTTGTACAAAATAAAATATGTATTTAAAGTTATTTTTTCGATATTTTTTGAGTCGCCGCTTATAGTGATTTCCGGTTAAAGTGATCAAAATACTCTCGGACGGATGTGATCATTATAAGCGGCGACCACTGTACTAAATTTTAAGGTTGTGAAAATCGCCTGCAAATCCCTCACACAACTGTTCCTAATATTATATACGGTTGGTAGTGGTAAAATGACTCTAAAAATTATAGCTGCACGTGGAACGATCTTATACAGACTATTATTATTATTATTATTATTAATTTATTTCTCAAGAGAAGAATACTGGGCCTCACTGAGTATTCTCGTGTGGAGGCCCAGGAGTTATTATGTGTACATGAGTGTAATCATTAGTAGTGTATAATTTACATGTTGTATTGTTTTATAAAAATTATTAATTATATAAGACTAAGTAAAATATGTGTATATCATCTAGTGAAACATTAAAACTAGACATAAATAAAAAAAACTATCTAGATACCTTGTTTCTTATATATTAGAATAACTGTCATCAGGAAACATTATTTTATTTTCACGTTTACCACCGATGTAGGTACCTGAAGTCCAGGCAACATAATATTATATTACCTAATTATATAGTTATATTAAATTGAAATCGTTTTATTTTCTACATAATGCGTTAATGCTGAAATATTATGCCATATACATGTAAACAGAGATCGGAATTTTACATCTTATTGTTAGGTGTAAATGAGTGCGTTAACGCTTTATTAATCGCTCGAAAACAACATCAACGATTGTAATTTCAACAGCAGCCATGTTATATAAAAACACAATAATATTAAGTCAGAAAAATGCATTTGAAATTTCGTCAAAACATTGAAAAACGTGTTTTTGTAGAGTAGAATATATTATAGTGTATTTATCTTATTGCCTGCCTAAAATAATTAATGACGTTGAAAATGTAATCGTTGTATTTACAACGCTTATATTATTATAAAATAACAGTCAAAGACAACAACATTTTTTACCGTATAGAAAGCGATCGAAGGAAATTGTCTGTTTTGTGTAGACATACATATATTCAGTACACATATTGTGCCAATGACCACTGGAGACAACTGTATGTGTGTATATATATAATAAATATATATATATATAAGAACTATGAGAAGTCAACCGCTATTACGCACACGGATACGATAGAGGTCTAAACATCCGGCCTTACGCAGTCTAAAAACCCGACCCGACTATTATCCAGCTCTATATAGATATTGCTCACTTGTTGTGTTGATTAATAAATGCTAATTAATAATTTAATGATAATAATACTTCGATTCTACAACAACTTACCGCGCCTTAGCTGTACACGTTTTTTCTTGTTATTAACATACAATACTATTCTGTTTTCGATTAAAGTTTTTCTGAGAAAAAACTTTATACGAGAATTATTTATTTATCCCCGCCGTTTTTATCTATATTTATACGTATTGGGGTAAAATATAACCATTAACCAATAATATATTGCAGTACAATATGTATATACTATAATATATTATATAGTATTATACTATTATTAAATACTGATAAAACTTACGAATTTTGTTATAATCCAAAAAAAAAAAAAACTTAAAAAAAAACACCCTCGTTGGGTGTCTAAAATAATAAACAGGAAGACATTATTGTTATGATATTAATAATCATATTATATAAGGTGATTCACAAATAAAATATGACAATTGATTATTTTAACTTCTTTAGTATATTATAGTAGTATAATATATTATGCTCCTTCACTACTTACCTCGACACATGCTCTGTAGACTTTTTGGCAACCGGAAATAAAATAAGATAATATTATACAAAATATCAATATTGTTTTTTTTACTTGTATACCTATTTAAATAAATACATATTTTGAAAAAACATATTAACAAAATTAGCCATTCATTATTGTTATTTAGTTAGTAATATTATACGTCTGATTTATATATCCAAATACTCACCACATACCATTTAGCGTAAAATAGCAGTGCTTGACTTGACTGGAAAAAAAATAAGTAAGAGAACTCTTATGAAATATAAAAAATGTGCGTTCCTCAGCACATTAGTATACACCTCATGTTACCGTGGGGGGCCAAGTCCCTACACCACCACATACCTCCAAAGTATTATCACAGACCAACAGACATTTCATAATACATGAAATAGTACTATTCTTTAGCAGAGTTAACAAAATAATTGTTTTTCCTTTGGCCTCATTATGATAAACCGTTTTTTACTTTAACAATTTTTGAAATTAACAAAAACTTAAGTCCTTATAAATAAGTATGTCTGGGTTTGAATAATTCTAAAAACCAATAAAGGAAAAGGTATTTTTGAAAATGTTTTATAAAATATCCAAGTAAGAAGAGGAGGTCGTCCGCCTGTTGGCTAAAATGGCAATCTACCCAATGGGTTACATGTACTTAAAATAGACGTAGGCGTATGTTGAAATGTCTAAAAGTTTACTTAGGGTACTCGCTGTGACCCACGTCCCAAGTCGAGTGTTGTGTAATAGTTATTTCTAGTGTTAATATTAGTTTCGATTCGTGGCGCAATTATCGATAGCTATATAACATTATAATTTGTATAAATGTAGGTGTTACACAAATTTCAACGACAACTAGGATGCTATTGGACGCGTTATTCTTATTGAATTTTCTTATAACTCGTGACTACCTTGATATGTGTTTAGTGTGTACTTAGGTATAATACTCGATCCGACTACAATATTATTTGTACATATACAGAGTGTAACAGAAATAACTAACAAATTAAATTAACCATAACTATGTAATAATACTTTAGTTCTTATACATTTTTAAATTTTAATTTTTAATATACATATAATTAAAAGTAATCATCTAATATTTAAATTTAAAATATTTTTTCAAAAAAAATGGATAAGAATAAAATGTATTACATAACATGGTTAATTACACCTGTTAACTCTTTCTGTTACAACCTGTATTAATTATATGTACGTTCTCACGATGCTGTGTGTTTGTAAAACGATGTAATTGTCTAAAACAAACCTACGATCGACTGCTCGCTATGTGTTTATTTAAAAACTAATTGTATCGTTACAATATGACTGTATGTTTTTAAATTAAAATAGAATAATTGTGGTATTATCCTCATTATCTTCATTATATAATATTATAATTATCAATTCATAACTGTATACATCGTTTTTATGGCCAGTCCATACATGATCGGTTCGTGTATGCATGCTAATAAAAAAAAATGCGAATCATTGGTCGTCGTGTAATTTACAATACCTTACAGCGTCCACGTGGCCTCAAGGATTTTTAAGTAGGTACAGTTGTACATAAGCGCACGTAGATGATATTAGGAAAAAAAAGTCCGGGGAAAAAAAGTCCGAGGAAAAAAAAGTCCGGGAAAAAAAGTCCGGGTAAAAAAAGTCCAAATAAACGGAAAAAAGTCCGAAAATTTTTTTTTTAAATATTAATTTATTATAATTTTTTTTTTTGTTATATTTGTTTTATTTGTACAATTTGTATAAAAAAATTACAATAATCACATTTGAGGGGATAATACATTATAAGGTCAATGGGAACTGGTTGGGCTTG
>NC_042495.1:4986362-4999369 GCF_005508785.2 Acyrthosiphon pisum | reverse complement strand
TGATAAAATACGACAGGAAATTAAAGTGTCGATATCGCAAAAAATAGAACTAAATGAAATTGGGGCTAACATCAAAAAAGGAAAAGAAAAATACTTTTAGAACACAGTCTTCAAATATGGTGTCAACGATCTGCAGATAACGAACCCAGTCGATCTGATATTACAAAAATATATCACATTGTTTACGAAAAAAGGAGTAGGGAGTAGATGAGTAGCAACAATAATAGTAAATTACATGTGACAATTAACTTAGATGTTCCTAGTTTATAATAACGCATTTTACTGTTAATTTTTTTACAAGCAATACAATTACATTTATATAATATATTTTACATTTATACGTCATTTTTTTAATATAATAATTTAATATCTAAGTAATTTTATAATAATGATCATACATAATAATGAATGCATAATTAATAATTATGTGTACCTAATAAATAGTATTATTTTTAAATAATTTTTTCTCGGACTTTTTTTCCGTTTATTCGGACTTTTTTTCCCGGACTTTTTTTTCCGGACTTTTTTTCCTCGGACTTTTTTTCCCCGGACTTTTTTACCGTTTACCCACGTAGATAAGTTTGGCTTTATTCGTGTACCTATATACTGTGCATTTGATGCGTTTACTAAAAATTAGAAGAAATCAAGGTTGAGATGAAAATTCCGAGTTACACTCAATATTAACGGTGAATTTTCGTTAAAAATATTCTTTGGTTGGTTGATCATGTATCACTCATGACAATCATTAGACTTACTTGTATCTGTATTATACAGATGTCAACATGACTTTGACTTTGACAGGGATGTCAACATCATCAAAACAATTATCTGTTAAATAATTTACAGTAGAAAAGGGGGTTTTCATTTGAAAAACACAGTTTATATCTTTACAAGAAATACACAGTATAAGTTCCTATACACTGTACACTTTAAAATACCAAAAATTAGGTTTTTAATAACTGCATTAATAAAGAAAAAAGGGTTGACCATGTTTAGTGCATCCGCCTGTACTGTTATTAATAGATCAGAACATCTTATCTAGATTTCTGGTATCGCTTGATTCCAATACTTGGAATTTAAAAAGAATATTATATTGTTTAATAATAATTGAATTAATTGAAATACATTTACCGTAGGCGCAGTAGAGTCTTATGTCAGGTAGGTACGAATTAAGTAACAACTATAGTTTTGTTCTTGTTACTTTTATTGTTGAACGTCACACGCGTCTATAAACTATACAAATATTAATGCGTCAGCCTTGATGCAAATGGTATAGCTTTAATAACTTTGATCCCTATATATTATGTCAACTATATTATTATAGTGACTTGCGCCAAAGTCGGTACAATACATGTAAATATTAATTTCTCCGGTGGTTATGTCTTTATGTGAGTCGCAATTGTACCACGCCACCACTAAAACTAAAAAAAAAAAAATCAGGTACTACTGTTATTGAAAATGTATTATTCCATTTTTATAGACCGTTAAAAAATATTTCAAAAAATGTAAAATTCTTGTACTTAAACAGCTGGAGGACAACTATTTAAGCTAGTTTCAACCATTTTCAACAATAATATTAAGTCTCACGTGTCCAGTTGTGAATCTAGAAAACTGAGATGAGCGGGACAACTTTTCGGAAAGACGACACATTTGATTTTATATCATAATTTAGGAAAGTTATTACTTATTAGTTATTATATAGTAATTCTGTTATTACATGACAATAATATACTCTTTAAAGTCATAATAAATTTGAAGCTAAAGCCAATTGCAGCAATCTACGTCAGGGTGTGCTTTACTAATGATTAAAAAATTCTGCAACTAACGCATTCTAAAATAAAATTACTATAAATTATAAAATAATATTATTTTTGCTGAACGATACAACTGAAATTAAATAGTAATTTCTAATTATATTTTGTAGACAATTCTAAAGTAATGAGACTTCGAACAGTGCACAGTACAGGCCACCCTATTTATGCGTGATTTTATCACTAAGCGTATTTACGAATCAACGCGATGTACGTACTAAAAAATGTGAAATAAATCGATCACGTGCTGTAGAAATATTTTTCATGAAACTCTTTCGTTACATTTTTTTTTATGTCGGAGCAGAATGACGTTGTACACAAACACAAAAATGGTACAATAATATAATATTATAATAACAGAGGTACGCGACGGTATATACCTAATAATGTTTTATAACCACATTGACGACATTCCGAGTGAAACGATCTCATCATTTGTTATTTCCGCGCCTTAAATCAATAATTTTTTAACAAATAATAAAAATGATAATAAAAAATATTACACGCACAACGCATTTTAATATTTCCTATATTATACAATGTTAGTTATTTTTTATTATCGGTATATATTTTAATTACACCTGTAAAATAGGGTTGGTTGTCTAACGACAAGTACTGCGGCGTGTGCATACAATACGCCTTCTACTTCGATTAACCATCAGTCGCGTTTTTAAGGTGCTTCTCTGCAATATTATAATGATACAGTATAGGTACTGGCGCAGCTGCATGTAGTTTCACCAGTCGCACATTAACCATAACGACTGTCGTTAATAATTATTTGCCAAAAAATAATCACCAGGCATTTTTAAATCGTTCGGGACATTTTACATTTTATTTTATACCTATACTACGTTTGTGAATCATCCAATTAAACCGTGCATTAATTTTGATCGTATATAATATTATATACCTGGCTCATGGGCGCCAATCGTCTATATAAATATAATTAATGGTGCTTAAGAGCAGCGCCGATCAAAAATTTGTAGAGCATAGGCTCATTAAAAAAACGTTAAATAGGTACTTATTATAATAAGAAACTATTATAATATTGCCAATATAATCCGTAGATATATTTTGTGTATCAGAATTTTCAGAAAATATTCCGCTTCAAACTAGACATTAAATATTAAAAAGATAAAGGCAAGTGGATGTCGCTATGCTGTACAGTAGGTGACAAATATAGGTCACTGTAATGGATTGTGTTAAATTTGAATTCAATGATATAATATCATAGTATAAGAAAAACGATTCTAAGCGTTTCAGCCTATGATATTACTAAGTATATTTGATGACATTATTGTGAATGAAGTATTTTATATATTATAACTTATTTACGCTAAACTTATTTTAAATATTGTCAATCCTTAAATATAAAAGTAGAACATCTTATACCTACAAAATAATTTTTAAATTTTATATTTAATAGATTTTGTTAAAATTTGAACTACTGGATTTTTAATATTTTCAACTGTCATTGTAGCAATATATTAGAAGTCTTGTATTAAATGTTAAAGCTTCTTTACTCAACAAATAATATATTTATTGGCATTCATAGAAAAAAAAAACGTAAAAAAATTGGAAACCGAAAATATCCGTAAACAATCAAAACAAGTCAAAATATTTTGGATATTTTATATTTTAGGTATAGAAAATGCTAATATAAATGTCCAGTGAAAATTTCATGTATCTACATTCTACGGTAATTTTTGTTAGAGTTACGCCAAAAACCAAAATCGAGTAATATGTTTCCCTAATTTTTTTTTTGTATTTCCTGGCTCTTATAAAAACTACTGGTAATCTCCCAATGCACTAACTAGATTCTTTTTCCTATTGAACAAGATACTGAAGTTGAAAATCGAATTATTATTTCCACTACTTGTCGTGTTCATAGACACAAATAAAAAAATTAAAAAAACACACATCATTGTAAAATCTATACATTCATCGTTCCGTTCAAAATCTAAAAATACATAACAGGTATAGTGATTTAAAAATCAAGAGAATAATTGCTTGATGATAGATGAATTAATCTGACGAACATTAATGTCAAAAAAAATTTCAAAATTAAGTGTTAAAATTGCACGTAATTTACATTTTCAGAAAAGAAAATGTTCAAAAAGGAACTTTTTTTAAAAATAGCGTCGCGTCTTTGCATTTTATAAGAACGATTAACATTTACCAGCATAATGTTCAACGATTCACGTTTCATGAGTTCAGTAGCTTTAATATTAATTGTTAACTGAACTATTATCAAATTTAAAAGCGATAACATTATCTGTGTTCTTCAGAGGTTTTTTAAAAAAAATACTTTTATTTTTTTAATTAAAAGAGAGTAATGTGTATTTTTAAATTGTACTTAATATAATTCTATATACTTGCTTACAACTTAAATGAATACAACTTCAATTAAAATTGAACACAATTTAGAAAAAAGTTATATTTAAATCGTTATACTGTATTATAATAATAAATGTATATTACTTATATAGGCATACAATCAATAATTACATTTTAATATTCAAGTGCGGTCTTCTATAAAAATCTAAAAAATATTAAACTTACTTTTATACATATTTACTCGTACGTCGTGTGTAACATAATATGCGGTGTAATTATTTTTATTACTATTATTATTATTACCCGTCCACCTAAATGTCAAATATATTCCCGCGAGATGCGATCGGCAGGGCTGGTTGGCGCAGAGGGTTCGCTCGTAGAAAATTATTATAATATACATAGTGCACGTCGTGTTTTAAGTAGCATCTACATACAGAGTGTTCCTTTTAACGAGATATGTAGTGACGTTCTAATTTTTTCACTTTTAGAGACACAGTTCACAATCTTCCGCCGTATTTAAATAATCAAAAAATGCTATACTATGTATAATTAAATGAATTTATCGTAATTATTATTGCACTGTAACTATGTATGCTTCATCTGTGAAAATTGCGTACCAATTTTTGAAGGTTCAATATTATTGAACTGAGATCATTTTTCCTTTCACTATTTTTACTCGACACATTTTTTAGTTTATCTCCTACAATATGCGTAAATACAATCATAAAACAGTTATAATCAATAGATAATTAAATTCTGATATACAGGGTGATTCACTAAGTACACTAGCTCCCTTTTTTCGTTTAATATTGAATTTATTTGAATTCCAACTTTTGAAAGAATTTTTAAATATACTCAACGGTCATTACTTAAATTTTTAAATTTTTTCGTTCTACTTACTTGTGGTGATACAAACTTCTGTTTTTTAAATGAGAACCCTCTTTTTACTGTTAATTATTTAGTGAATATTTTTTTTTGAAAATGTTGATGTAGCTAATCCGAAATTCAATCGAGTAGTTTCTCAGTTATTACAATGTTTATACTAATATACTATAATGATAATAGTCAGATTTCAAATAACCGTAATATTTAAATGTTTAAAAAAAGTTAGCATGCTTGGTGAATCACCCAGTATACATAATATACTATTATTATTATAGTATTTATGTTATTTGAAATGTGTGCAATAGATATACAATAATTAAGTAACCTACACTATAACATGATATAGCAAAACAAATTAGTATAATACTCAAATATTATTTAATAATATATTATGTTATTATATTTAGCAGTACTTTTTTCAACGCATCAAGTGCAATAAATTATAAAAATTTTATTAAAACAGTTATTTTACTTTAAAATTTTATTTCTAGAAATTTCTTAAGTGATAAGTATATACTATAAGAATATCGTCGGAAACATTGAAAACCGAGACTACTGTTAATAATTATTATTATGTCCTGTGCTAAAGGACCCAACTTAGAAATTCTAAACATCGTTCTTATTCCTTATGGTTTTTTTAATAGAAATCCACAATGAATTTAAATAATAAATATATGCAGTATTGTACACTTTTTCAAATATTGCTATAAGACTTTTACCCAATAGAAGTTTAATAATATAACAAAATAAACAGAAACTTAAGAGGGTGAACCACCATTCCCCCGCCAGTTAACAACCAATGCTATAAATCTACATAATTTATTGTATAAGTAAAGTGTTAGACATTATAATAGTACATTTTAGTAAAGAATAACATTTTCAATGATGACAATAATTTTAGTATTAATTATTCACATATCTTGCTAAATTAAAACGTATGCTCGGAATATCTGCAATATTCAATGAATCAATAATGGCACGCACCTATACATAGCTATATATATAAAATATTATAATATGATTTTTTAATTTTTTGATCTGGTTGATTTGAATGGCCACATGGAGCAGTTATTACTATTGTACATCCGTAACTATATGGGTGTAAAAAATATTCTATTCATCCCAAAAACTACACGAGGTAAAAAAATTTAAAAAAAAACGAAAAAAAAACCTCTTCCGTATTGCAATTTGATGTTATTGTGTGACCTATATGTGACTTTTGACATCTCACAGCTAAAGTCGTTTATATACCTATATAATTACACATAATATAATTTTACCTATAACGTGGAAAATATGACGGAAATGGAGTATAATAATGACGATTATATAATATTATTATACTTCCAGAGATATCGACGACTGATGATTCGCCCATGGTTTAATATACATATGGGTAGGAGAACGCGCCGTGCACGATGTATAATAATATATTATATAATGATAATATTATATACCGTAAGCTGCAGCAGGGTCGGTTCTTTTGTCGTGCCGTTGCGTCGAGGGGGTGCGGCTGAGAGTCAGGGGTGACGGTTTGCGGGGGTATTATATATTATGTAGTGGGACGCGGCGAGTGAACGATGATGAGGAAAAGCTCCCTCGACGCGGGGTCGCTACAGTAACGACATCACAACACACGCGGCGGCCGGACAAAAAAATATAAACGATCGTATCCCGCGGGCGCCGCCGGTGCAGGTATTGATCTCGGGCGCGCTGCTCCCGCCGCCACCGCCGCCGACGACCGCCGACCGCCCCGCCCGCCGCCCGTTGAGCTTTCGCGGATCGACGGACGAATGGGCGCGCAGCTTTCGCCAAAATGGCAGATGACGGCCCGGCGAACCGCGTCTGTGCGCTCCCAGCGGCCGCACACCGCGAATAATGCGTTCGAACCGAACCGCCTGTGGTATTTCATATAATTTATATAGGTAATAATATTATTATAATTATTAAATAATAAAATCGTCGTGTCCCCCCCCCTCTCCACAGCTCGGCGATGTTTACTATGTATGTAGGTACTATAATAATAGTATACTAGGACTATACTTCAACACAAACCGTCGTCACTATACGATTTTTATTTATCGGTGCCGAATCCAATCACATAAGTATACATCACCACTTACGCTGGTGCAGTGGGTGAAGTGAACCGCATTAAATTTGCCCCCTACACTCACTGCATGATCTCGCACATATATTTTCTACACGAAATCATTGAGGCTAAGAAAATTGAGAAAAAGTGGTTTTTGAAAATCTATCAAAGTCAATGTTTGACGCACATCGTGCAGTATAGGTTATTACAATTTATATTACTATGTTGCAGCACAGTTGAAGACGTGTGATGTCCGGAATCCGGATGAAGGATTAATTAGGACATCGTCGATATAATGCGTTTCCAAATTCAAACAAATTTACCAATTGTATAAGCTAAACTGTGGAAACTGAAATTTAACACAATAATTATAATAATCATTATTAGTTAGGTATTCATAATTTATATAGGACGTCCTATATAAATTATGAATACCACATAAATTATGTATACACAACTCACATGTAGGTATTATATTAAGTAGGTTTGAAATACAATTATTTAAGCTATAACAAATCTATAAAATTGACTCGTTTTGTAAAAGAGGATAAATCAAGACCACGTAGTTATAAACGTAACTATTATAATTTATTATTATACTCGTTTATGATCTGTAACCTCTATATATTGAAATTCCAAGTGCTATCCTGTATTCTGCAGCCGTTAAACAAAATCTTGTAAGCTCTTTGGCTACCTACAAATATACTTATATCAATACATTTCTTACTTTAAGTACCGTATTTATATACACTATAAACAATATGAGTATAATTTTATAATATTATAATATATGATATTGAAACTGTAAGATTTATATATTCTACTACCTATTATGTATAAACTGTTAGGGATTTGTGGTGCGGGGACCATTTATATAGTTAATAATCTAATAGAAAATTTTTGTGGAGAGACCAGATTTTTATACTACTTTCGGTGCCACTGATAAGCGTATTAAAAGTCACCTTTTTCGTTCCTTTACGTTTCCTTTTCTAATGTTCGTACATTTTTATACTTGGCTATATAGGTATACGGATATAGTATCCTGCCAGAATGCTAAATATTTTTAATTTCCCGCATGCAAAACGCTTAAGTAGGTTATACTATATTATACTGATCTATATACCGCAAGAATGGTGCGAAGAGAGTGGTGGGGGGATCGTGGCGTTTTGGCGAATTCGCCGAAAACGCGTTTGGAGAAAAAGACGCTCGAGCCAAAAAAAGCAGTCTGCTCTCGCGCAACATTTTATACTTTTATGTATATATACTCAGTATTATATATAGTACATATTATTATACCATTATGTCACTGTAATGTTAACCCGTGAAAGTATACATATGCTATATGTGCATTATATTTATTTATATGTATATATTATTATATAATTTATAATATATAAATATATTAATAGTGTACTCGTATAATATAAATAATAAATATATATAAATTATTATTGTGCCATTTTCGCGGAACGACTCGTATATCGCGCATCTCCGGCTATGCGACCGTTCCGGGAACAACTACTGCTGGATAGTCGTTGTCTCGTTGACGTCGTAAAAAACATCACCGCACGCTGTGTGATCTGAAAACAGTTTACATAACGCCTTATTATATTATGATCTGCATTCCTCATAGTAATATCGTCAGCATAGTCCAACTGGAAGTGACATTATCAAAACTTTTAAATGCCTATTCTCGATGGTCACCATATCAAACACGTAATTAGGGGAGGAAACGAAGGAATGAGCGATCTTGGATGGCCCCTTTTCAAGTGCGATTGTTTGCTTTTATAATCATTTTTATGCCATTTTTTTTATTGATTCGTTAACATTACATCCATTGTATCGAAATAAAAATAAAATAATATAGGTACTAACATGTACAAATAATATATTGAAAAATATAAAATGTAGAATAACAACAATAAAGAGATAGTGATACATAAGTCATATGCCACGTTTAAGATAATAATATGAAACATTATATAAAGTGAGTAGTTTAATAGAGATTAAATAAACTAAAGTTCAAAGGGGGTTCTTGTATAAAACAAGATAATAAAGGAGCATTGGAAAGTAGATTTAGTGTGACGTGACGAAACTTCGAAATTAATTTGAAATAACAATGTGAGTGAATCAATTAAGCCACGTGTAAGTTTAGTAAGGAATGTGAGATTGGCAGTTCTTCTGCGGTCAATAAGGATAGATAATTGTAGGGAATATATAGGACGATACCCGCCAAATTGCGGTTTGTAGCGAAATTAAATGGTCGAATAAAACTTTGGTTAAAAAAAAAAACGTAATGGTCAAACTGCACTTGGGTCAAAAAAGGTGTTTCCACAAAAATAAACTTAATTTATACGTTTTGAAAACGCTAATTTCCCTTCTCACTTTGCAGGCTTAAGACTGATAATGATTCTAATCATTATTTGCGTGGTTAAAATTAGGTTTTTTTTATACATATAATTATGTTAATATATTTTCATATGCTATAAATATGGCATAATATTTTTAAAAAGCGTTTTTTGAACTTGTCAAATTATTACTATTGTCTATTATTTGAAATAATTTTTTGAAGTAATTATACGAAACTGAATTAAAAAACTCTATTCTGGTAATTGATTTTTGAGCATATTATAAGGTAATATATTTTTTATGCGAGGTTTTATTTGAATAGTAAAATAGAAATATTCAGCAGACTATGCAGTGGCTGAGGTGGGACTTCGCTGTCGTATGGAAAGCGACATTACAGCAACTTATAGTCGTTGGGCTCTGGCGGTTTTTTAGTGATCTTGATCATCGTAGATGCGCTTATTTATATGCATGTAACTATGGATCCCTGGCTTTTACATTGATATAATGTTAAACGCACCAGCTTCAATATATTATGTAATAAAATATAACATATAATATTATACGCGTGCGTCAATGGCGTTGTTCGCTTCACGTTCGTTCCTAGACGCTCGCGCTGAACAGCACTACAACAGCAGACACGAAGAAAAAAAACAATAAGGAATAATATTAAATATTTATAAATGAAAAACTCGGCGAGCGTTAGTCTACGTGTACCTATATATAGCTACTGCTTACCAGTGGTAACCGTGAACTCTGCACATAAAAATATGAAATATTATTATATATGACCAATACGTGTGCGTGTGCGCGTGCGTGTGTGTGTTTGGGGTCAGAACGTACATCGTATGTATATGTGATATTCATGAATGATAATGTGCTGATACAGCGCGGGGAGAGAGACTCACACGCCGCTCTAGACCGTCAGACAAGGATAAGTAATGGGGGGGAGGGGGGAAAACCAGAGTGTCGTTGGTCTGATTAATTAATTCCGAATCGACTTCCTGGCCGACGATGTCCATCCGCCAAGATAAATCGCACCACCATTGTTCTTCGGAAAACATTTACATTTTCGGATAGTGTACATCACAATAATAATAGGTATAGGTATGATATAGCTGATAGTATATAACGAGCGCGTATAACGACCGACTGCGTAAATGTGTGATAAATTATATTATTCCTACTGTTTATTAGACCTATGATTTTGATCCCGTAGAAAATAATATTATACTATGAAAATCTTTTAAAGCCATCAGAAGTGAACCGTGACTCAGCGCACTTCAGATCAAAACACGCTTCACCATGCTGTCCGCACGCTTTATATACCTAAATTATTGTATTATAAGTCACTCATATAGCTCCTGTAACTATTCGTTACGCGTTGGTCCGTTGTAGATAAATACAATATTCTAAAAAGAATTGCCCACCACACATTATCTGATATAAATTATAGAGGGATAACGACTACCCTGCACCGACGACCGAATATAATATTATATATATAGTCACGCCTCGATGAGACGCGTTCTGCTGATATAGGTATTATATACGTGCTGCAAGCAATCGTCTGCAGCCGCAGATTCGGCACCAGAAAATAATATCTGTGTAAACTAATAAATTAATAATTTGTTGAATAGGTATTGCAAAGTAAAACGAATGCACATGTTATATTATGCTTTGTAGCGATTCGTATCGATACATTTAGAAAAAAAATCTATAATATCATGATATCATCGCCCCCTCTCCAATTATATATTTTATAAGCTGCAGACCGTGTAGATCCGCGTTATTAGTATGTATAATAATATCGTATACGTAGCGTTTATTGTTTTAAGTGTGCGACCTAGCGTCGTAAATCATACACTGAGATGACAAGACACAAACGTAACACAACAATGTATGTATAATAATTATAAATTTAACACTGTAGTAATTGTAATATATGCAGATGTTTCGACGGCGGTTTACCTATATATTATATATTATTATACGTCGATAACAATATAAGTTTAATGATATTACATCAATTATAGGTGTAGGTAGGTATATGGGCAAACGTGTCGACCTGACTTTTGTAATATGTACGTTTATGTGTATGAGTGTACCTGCAGGATGATTTGACAATAATTATTATTGTTCACTGAAATTACATTAAAATATGTCGTGTAAAATGAGCTTAATGGCTAAAGGCCACAATTATGTATTATTATCGTATATCATGTTATATAGGTACGCGAGCGCGTGTGATGTGTCGAAAAAGATTAAAAACGTCAACGTTTTGTCAAAGTGTCGAATTTTGCAGTTTTAAGCGACTTTCCAAACGGTCATTCGCGAACGCCTATTATAATAATAATGACGTACGAGGTCACCGATGCGGTCACACCAATTTTCGGAAGAATAATGACGTCAAATATATGTAATAATAATATAATATTATAAAACACTCAGCACGCGTTGTCTGTCTATATAATAAAATGTATCAATATTGCATATGTGATTCACATGGTCCATTATTTTCGATACTTGAGTTTTTAACGATGTCATTGAAACAGAATTGTAATTGTTTACGACGAACTCGTGGCTAAATATAACACTTATATAATAATTTATCGTGAGACTCTATCATATTATCACGTGTACCTATTCTGTATTATTTTTATTTTGACTATGCAAACGAACTATACTTACAGAAATAGGAGTATAGCATAAATATTTAACAGTACTGCCTGCAGTAAATCAGATATAGCAATGAGTAATGACTAATGAACATACAATACCTAGTATCATTGGCGTATATTTATAATGCATATAAGGTCTATGTTATTACTTATCCCGGAATAAAAATAAAAAAGATAGAAATAAATGAAATAAACATCTAAAAAATAATCGAAATCGAATCGAAAGTTTCAAATCCCCGATCAAATCAAAACAGTGTTTTTTCTTCAGTTTTTTAACAGTCGAAACCTTGTAAAATATAATGTCTTTTATGTGAAACGTTTACAATAATTACTACTGATTATATTTTGATACTTTTTGAGTAAAAGCTATCAGACAGTATACAATATATTTATCTCTAAAGCTGCTTGGTTTATTTTAAAGCAATAATAATTAAATCGCAATGAATAGCAATCTGATATAGCGATTACAAATATTTTCACACACGATTACACGACGGTTTTAAATACGTTATTGGTTACTCCCATACATACGACATCGGACATATTATCCATATAAACCATGTAAGTGAGACGTACATTTGCTTTAGTTTTACCTGCGTAGCAGCTTATCCTTAAAATGTCCAGTGCCCTCCGCATGACTATATATTACATATTATTACCTAATACCTATGTTATTCGTTTTCGCTGTTTGCCTCTCGCTTATCTATTCTATCCTCATATAGCATATCATCCAGATGAGTTGAGTAATTATTGCATCCGTTTTGCCATATTAATCAACTTAAACTGACAACTATATACTTAGGGCATACCTAGCTGGTACCACCTGCAGTGACGTATTTACGGGGGGGGGGGGGGTGT
>NC_042495.1:4962163-4986312 GCF_005508785.2 Acyrthosiphon pisum | reverse complement strand
TAAAAAGGTTGAAAAGTTATCTAAGATCAACACTGAATGAAGTAATGTATTTAAGAAATATTTTATAAAAGTTAGAACATAACTATATTAGATTCTGAGCGGAGCGATGAAAGTTAGTGGTTTTACAATGGTGTTTATTTTTATTTTTTTTTTATCCTGTATACAAAATTTATACCAGAAGGAGTGCTTTGATTTCAATATGTAGTACCTATCTTATCTTTTAGCAAATTGGATTAAGATGGTACTTTAAGCAGGTCATTTTTTGATTTTCTCAATAGTTATTTAATGTCACGGGAAAAACCACCGACAAATTACAAAAAACCTCTAAAAATGGGATTTTAATTTCTAACGCTTTGTTTATCATCATAGACAATAAACAAAATAGAGAATATAAACAAAAAATATATTTCAATATTAATTCAACTTACGGGCTATAATAAATAATAACAATATAAAATATCCAGATTGACAAACCATCTCCGCTCAGAATCGTTTTCCTTTTACAATGATAATATCATTGAATTCAAGTGTAATACAATCCATCATACATTGACCCACTTGTAACCTACTGTACAGTTGAGCGACATCCACTTACCTGCTTTTTAAATTTATTTTGTACATATTATTATTTAATACCAATTAAAAACTCGAAAATTTTAAATCGTCTTATAAATATGGTATATTTATTTAATAAAGAGTAATTGGGTGGTGTGGGAGGCTTTGCCTCCCACGGGCTCTGTTTTCTGAAAATTATCTGGACCACGGGGTGGCCATACGTATACGTATGTGAAGCATTTAGATGGAGAACGTTTAGAGTGACCAATTGAAAAGCATCAAACTATTGTACCAAACTATTGTATGCCTTACTCAACCTAATCACATATAATACACATATATAATACACAGCTATCATATTTTAAATTGTTTTTATTGTTGTTATATTTTGATAACTACTAATTTATAATAATATGAAAACTTAAAGTAGTGCCAACCAAATGTCAAAATAATTTTATTTTTCTCAAAATGGTAACTCTAAATGTATTCCATTTGCTTGCTTCAATTCACTACACATAACAGTATACGGTATGGCCCCTCTATATATTCTTTACTCTATGATCTGGACCCTCCCCATAACAAATTCCTGAATACGCCACTGACCACCTGTAAGTCGATAGATTTCGCTTCATTTCTTGTATGATGTTATTCGTATAAGTTTAATATTATATCGCACAGTATATTGACGGTATTATTTCCATATGGCATGTATGCATATCATATCACAATTTTCATAAAAATTATAAAAACCTGGGTCTGTGGGGATGTGCCACTGCAAAATGTCTCTTGGCATTGAATACTGAAAAGGTTAAAAATCATTCATTTAGTTAATCGAGTGTAATGAATCAATATTTTCTGTAAATTTCACGTAGATACAACGACTTCACATTTTCAATGGTCGAGTTCGACTGATGTTTGTCATTATACATAATTCACTGATCAATTATACGACCATATTATTATAATATAACATAATTCGATAAATTGTATAAAATATGTATTTAATATTAATCATTATTTTCGTTGACGAAATAAAATGTCCTCTCACCGTTGCACATTGTTCCATACTATATCTCAAACGCATTATGAAAGACTCGCCCAAGCACATTGTTTTTCTTATGCGGGTAAAAAGGAAATTCGCTCAAACACATTACGTGCGCTCGAATGGGGTGATTATATGTACAAAACGATGGAATAAATGTCGTAGAATTAGAATATTTTATAATATTATTAATAAGATACCATTTTATCGCGTCAACCCCACACAAACACATTATCACGCAGAATACTTACATATAAATTATATTACATCTGTATATATATGCGCTTAAAACATGTACCATGTCCACGCATGTATGTATATAATATATACCTATACGTATGTGTATATGACTCGTGTGTACACACGGCAAGCCCGCGTAGTAACACCTATTATAATAATACATTACTGCAGTGAATGCGCGACGTGTAAACCTATCTTATACGTATAATACAGCGGTGGATGTGCGTATATAATATACAAGGCTAAAGCGTCCGTTAGAACAGGTGTCGTCTCATCCGATCGTTTCCTTTCCGCCGTCATTTCCTCCGCACGTTTATACATTGTATACATATATATAGTATGTATAAATACCCACACACTAGCTCATAACAATAATATTATATTATAATATGCTATGTATGTGTGTACGACCTGCACCGAGTCGATATCAGAATATGTCCCATTAAGAGCAAGGCCTAACGTTTTTAACGTTCACATATTATAATAATATGTAATATTGTTATATTATTATTATTATTATTATCATTATACTATTACTACATACATTGCCATATATATATATAGTATAACGCACGAGCATTGTGTGTCTCTGGGAACCTGCATGTCCGCCCTTGTCGGTTTTTAAGTAATTTTTCCCCCGTCCGGACAAATTTCGAGCGACGGCGGGCACTGGACACGAATAACAACATACTGCGCACTGCTAATACAAAATTATGTTCCTACCTAACACGGTTACACATTATAAAAATTAAAAATTACGATGGATGTAAAATATAAACCGTAAAATAATGCGACGCGTCGTAGGATATAATTATTATTCGACGACGCGAACGATCCCACGTCTAGATTATGATATCGTTTTAAATTTTACTTTTCCATAATTTCGAATGGAACTATATATTATGTACTTATAGGTGGATATAGATATCACTTTGTCATTGCAGGGGAGCTGTGACCCTTGTGGGCTTAGCGTTGGCACAATATTAGCAGTCAGCATTTAAAACAATTTAACAAAGTCGTTAGTAAGTAGGTAGTTGTTATAGTCAACTAGCAACTTTCAAAGTTTTTTGATAACCTTTTGAATTTTTGGCTGAGATATATAGTGACACTGGTGTTACAACTTACAAGTAATATACACTATACAACAGGCGTCATTCGCGGGATGCAAGAGTGAGAGCATTTGTATCCCAAAGATGTCCTTTATATTTCATAGATTTGTTATTAAAATCGATAAACAATTTTCTAAAATTAATAAAATCATTTTGATGTTTATTCATTTTTTAAAAGAAATGTGATACATTTTTTTACTACTCATTGATGTATTTATTGAACCTTTTTAGTATCTTCTTTTTAATATTAACTGGGTATTTGAAGTCATCTTCTGAATTAACAGCTGTTACTTGATAATTAGAAAAAATATTAATACACTTTTTGCGTCTAATATTGTCTATATTGTATACCTACTCGTTTTCAATTGTATTAAATAAAAAATTATCAATTTTTAAAATTTCGTAGTTCATTCTATGTTTAATAATAATTTATAAATCTTTACGCATCTCTATAGATACCAATTTTGTACTCGGCTCTCATTATCGTTGGATTTTGGTTTAATTTTTTTGCACTCTACGCAAAATGTTCAATACTGCGAATTATGTAAATGCAACTCGGCAAATTGAATAAAAAAAAATAATAAACCAGTTGCGTTGCTTTACATAGCATAATTATTATCGAAAACATACTGGCGCTATGGTAGGTAAAAGGTATACGAGCTGCTGGCTGCTGCTAACGTAAATGTAAAGAGTGAAAGACGCACAGCAGATGACGGCGGCGATCAAAACGTATACATGACACGGATGCAGCTATACATATACGATAATGGTATACGCGGTAATTGCACGGTCGGTGTACCTATATGATGTATTTATATATTATGTATAGGTAATATTATAGTTAGATATCCTATATATAACTGGTACTGCTGCGGCAGAGGAGGACACCTGCTGCATCAGATAACAGAGATGGAGCAGCTGGCGAATGACAGATGGCGCGTGTTCGAAGTTAATATCGTTATTTCGAGTTTTTTTACCATTTAAATATACTTATATGTACGCGCGTTCCGAGAGGCTGTATAGAAATTGTGCATATATTGGACCAGTTTTTTTCTATACCCGTTGGCCGTTGTATAAATAATTGTAATCGCTCCACACAGACTCGTTGTCACAACATAATGTGTGTGGTCCTACCTTTGTGGCTTAAATTAGTATATATGTATATCTATATTATGACTATATATATTATATACACGTGTATTGCAATTATTTCATACATCGTATTATATACATATAATACAGACGTTGTAATTTGTGTAGAAAGCGTTCGAATGCGCGATGCAGAGAACGGTGCAGAAGCAATTTGATAATTATTTTATATAAATCGTTTTGATTTATTTAAAATTACGTATTTTGACGCACGCCAATATAGTTAAAAACCCAACCGATTAAGGTTTGTATAAGATCTTCCGCTATATATACATATTTGAAAAATAAATGGCGTTTCAAATTATATATTTTTTTATACAGGAACCCGGTTCTCTAATAATAAATATTATTGAAAATAAGCCTTACAAATTTACAACAATATACCACCCAAGGAAACTGCCTCTCTAGCCCTGCATAAATGCACTGTTGTATTTGAAATATAATTTTCAAATATTTCGAAGGGTTTATGTATTTAGGTTTTCGTGAAACTATATTATCATATATATATAGGCTCCCTGCAAAGTCTTCCTTCCTTGTAGCTCCACCTATATTGAATTATTGTAACGGTCAGTATATTTTATAGTTATTTGTTTTTTTTTATCCTTACACATTTTGCCCAAACAAGGCTATTATTGTTTCGTACATACTGACTGCGCGCCGTCAAACGTTTTAATAATTTATACGCTCAACAACGCACTCGATATGTACACTCACGGTGAATGATTGTTGTTCGAAATATATAAAACTGACAGCAACAAAAATATAAATTTGTTGTCCATAGTAACGAATCATTTATTTCACGTCGTTATCATAAACACCAATGCTGAGTTAGGTACCTATATACTTCCTAATATGATCATATTACGCATATTTTCCCGATTATAAATCTCGAAATGAACATATTATTGGTAATAGCAGTGAGTAGTACATAATTTATTTCGATTCCATACAGGAATATAGGATGCAATAATAATTGATTCAACATTTTTTAGTTTGACATTAGTTATTAGCCCTACATTTCTATAGTGACCAAAGCTGGACATTTACGATAAATTATTCTATTTTTTATAGATCAAATTACTGCAAAAACACAATCACCTAATATCGTAATAATATTACTATAGTGGTACGCGTTAAATCGCGTTTGACCATAGGTCAACCTATATTAAATCAAATCGAAAATCGTAAATATAATACATAATATAGGCGTATGTGTTGATTTTCGAGTTTTTGCTTTAATTAAAATTTTTTACGGAAGTAAAAATGGCTTAAAACAGCAAAAAAAAAAATGCAATGCATACACCAAGAGGTTTTTAAGGTCTCGGGCATAACAATATAATCGTTGAATTCTGTATAAGTTCTGCTGCTCATAATCAAATTTTGATTTAGATAGTCATTGTCACGGTCGAATAAAATATAACAGGTGCAGTTTAAATTCTTTAAATTCTGCGGCGAGGCGGGTGCAGAAGCGAGACCGAGAAGAGTGCTCATAGTATAATATTATTATAATAATTATATTAGCTGAATTCTATTACAGCTATATAGTAGCCTGTCCCCATATTTACGATAAGTAAAAGTTGTAAATTACTATGTACCTATTAATAATCACAAATATGTATCAACTATTCATTTATTAGATTATACAATTTAATAATATAGATTTCTTCCTCGAAATTACCTTTTCTTTTATATAAAATATAACTCTTTTAGATTCTGCGAGTGAAACGATGGATGTATTGATTTTACAATGATATTGTTTCAAAGGCAGATGAAAAAAATTAAAAATCTATAGTCACAGTTTTTTTTTATTAGCATTTAAAGTTCAAAAATTGACAAAATATGTAAAAATCACGAAAATTAGCAAATTATTTTGAATTAGGAATTCGTAAAAATTTTTAAATCTATAACTTGAAATTGTAATATAAGATTCCTCATTAGTAAAACCATTTAAAAAAAAAAAAAATGTCTACAAGCAAGTCAAATAAAATTTTTATGAGCGTTTGAAATTCATATTTTTACAACATTCGATATTCACTCGATTTCTCACGTGACGATTTACTTATTTTGTTGTAATTATAAAACGAATGATTATAGATACTTGAAAATTTCACTGAATGTTTATATTAGCATTTTCTATATACGATAAAATTTTAAAAATAATTTGACTCTTTTTGAGCTGTTTACGTACATTATCTGTTTTCAATTTTTTTAGTTTTTTTTCTATAAATATCAATAAAGTTTTATCTGTTGGGCCAAAAAGTGTAAAAATTTAATATAGTGCTCCTGATACATTGTTACAATAGCAGTTGAAAAATATTAAAAATGCATAGGCACAATTTTTCTTTAAAAGCATTTAAAGTTCGAATTTTGACAAAATATATCAAATTTAAAATGTAATAATTATTTTTAGTTAACAATGTATAAAATGTTCAAATTTTATAGCTAAGGATGAAAATTTAAAACAAGGTTCCACGTAAATAGGTTTTATATAAATTGCTTTATTCACAATAATATCATCAAATATACTAAGTAATATCATAGGCTGACTGACCGTTTTCGCTCAGAATCGTTTTTCTAATACAATGATATATCATTGAATTCAAATTTAACACCATCCATTACAATGGCCCACTTGTAACCTACTGTACAGCAGAGCGACATACACTTACCCACCTTTTTAGGTCTAACTTTATTATATATAGTGAAATGCCATATATTTTATGTCTGAATTATATTTGCCAATATTTTGTATTATGAATTATACAGCTAAATATCCTATTTTTAAATAAATTAGTAAAAACAAAAATAAATATTTTAAATTTATTTTTGTTTCAGAAAAGGCTTAATTAATGGCCTTGCAGGCTGCAGCTTTATTAAAAATTCACCGAAAGTTAGCTTTTGAGATCCATAGCTTGGTTTTTTTTTATAATTTTATTATATACGTATAATGTAATAAACTTTTCACGTCACCCACCTCCGTCAGTCAACCACCATTGGTAAGAAAATTACGGTGTTAATCATGTTAAAAGAAATTTTAATTCATATTTGTAATAATATTATTTATAATAATAAACAAATTTACTTTGAAATTATTTCAAAAATTGTATAAATATAATAATTTATTTAGTTATTATTTGTCTAACTATGCAAAAAAAAACGAATTTTACTTAACTTTTTTGCATCACATTATAATTATCGTCAATTAGACTTAAGAATATAGTTATAACTATATTACACACAGAATTGTTTTAATTTATACGTTTATTTTTCATAAGAAATTCAAAGTTACCTATAAACTTAATTTATAAATATATGTATATATTATATTTATTTGTTTCTACTACCGAAGAACACACTTTATTTCAAAATATTATTTTTACACGATTTTATGATACATTAACACACATAATTTTTGAAGATAAAAATACATTTACCACTTTTTTGAAAAATATTATTTCTTAATGGTCTAAATTTATGTAAAAATATATATTCAAAAATGTAAATTTTTTCAAAATAATTGCTGTCACGTTAAAAAACCTATTCTGTTTATAATATTATATTATTATATATATTATACTATTATATATTATATAATATTATACACTTAAAGTGTAAAACGTATCAAAATAATAAATACCTAAACGCGATGTTTTTTTGGGGGGTTAGTAGAACATCGACACTATTGTACATAACAATAATATGTAGTCAACATCAAATACCTAGGTATAACTAATAATACGTTAGTATTACGATTTTCGTGAAGGTCATGAACATATTATAATACATGTCTGGACTCTGGATTTTTAAATAGCATTTAAATTCATAACTTCAGAAAGTGTATATAATTTATACCCACCGCTATATTATAACGTTTCGAGTTATTGCTGCAATAGGCCGTTTCCAGTTTAGCTTAACATTAATTTGCATAAATTATTGTGTTTATTTACATCCTTGTTATAGTAATGACGTTAAGTTATTTAATTGTTCCGTACTCTGATATTGAACCACCTACCGTATTATATTTCATAAAACAATATGACGTATTATTGCACCAGCTATATAGGTACGTTCGTAAATATTATATTTATTTTCTTTAACGAACATGCAGTTATCCATATTTCAACACATACAACAGTGTACGTACAGGAGAAAGAAAATTCGATTATATTAATTTGAAATCAAACTCTACAAGTTATAATATAAAATATGCAATATATATATATTATTTAAAATATGATTAATGTGCACGCAACACAATAATAATAATAATAATAATAATAATAATAATAATAATAATAATAATATAATAACTCATTCATAGCTGTAGTAGGTAACTAGGTAGTAAGTATAGGAAGTACTGCACACAATTACACCGCCAGTATACGGTCTTCGTCGACTATAATTATTAATGTGTTGAAAAAAAAAAACAAAAAATTGTTTTCAAGCATACAGTCGACAGATCACCGCCGAGAAACGTACAAAAACGTGTAAAAAAATATTTAACAAAAATCGTTTGCAAATTGATTGTACCCAATGTCAAATATTTGACAGATTAACTGCTACTATCCACGGTGATAGAATTATGTACAATTATTATATCACCTAATAGTATTTCGCAAGAAGAAAAAAACCAAATTTATTTCACATTGACATTGGATTATGAAATTAAAATATTAATGTTATAATTATATTAGCCAATGAAACGTTTTGAAATTTAAAATAGATTGTCCGAGAGAATAAGGAAACACAATATAATTTATTTACCTTAGGTATATTCTATATCACAAGAGCTTTGTGAAATATGGACAATGCATATATTACATAATTAATATTATTGTTGTCGTGATGATTGACTTTCTGTCACCTAACAGATATGATTCGAACCGCTATAATGTTTTTTTAGCGCTATACACGATTAAAATAATCTGAATAATCGTATATATAGGTAGGTATAATACAAAATATTCAATTTAGTTAGGTACTATACATTATAATTTTTGTTGTTATTATTTGTGTCGTCATAAAATCAGATCTCGACTGTAGACACGAAAACAAACCATATACGTCGTAGGTAATATCTACCTATCTATATAGGTATACTTTAATATTATTGTAATACTGCAGTAGTTGTCAATAATATAATATAAGTAGATAGTATACAATGTAATAATAGTAATAATTTAAATCACTGTCAAGACCAATGGCCACAGCTGCCGAAGAGTTATTTCTTAAAAAAAAAAAAAATAGAAGTACCTAGATATTATTTATTTTAACAAATTTTGTATAATGTATAGGTGCATTATTCACAGTAATTATGCATATATATAATATAATATATGTTTACTGCAGCAGTGCACCGTCGACTATAAATATTAAATTGCGCACGTATTATAAAAAGTGCCGACGAATTGTATGAGTTGCCGGACAGTATATAAATAGTTTTTTTTCGTCACATTTTGTGTAACGCGTTCTCGTCCGGAAGACATAATATTATAGGTAATATATTTGTGCATCAATTATGACAGCTGTAAATTAACGAATAAAATCCGATTTGTTCGTCTAATATAAAATATTGTGTTTACTCATATACTCTTTATTTGACGGTTAATAGTTGAATTATTCATAATTGCATTTGCGTGTTCGTTTCGACTAAAATTAATTCTGAATTATACATACGATGTAAAAACGAATCATCGAACTACGAGCGTCCGTTCGCTGTGCGCACATGAACGTAACGAGATAAATGATACCTAATATAGTAATAATTATTAGATTATTTTTGACGACAGGTTAATTTTTTCAGCGGATTTTTGACTATGGTCATTATGTTACTATCACTATTATTATAGATGTTATTTTAAATGCCTACTATAAAACATTAAAACCTAAACGCAATATAATAAGTAGGTACTTTGAAAAATTTTTGCATAGTATGCCCTAGTCCAATAAAAACTGAAATTACGCCACTGTGTAGTTTATTGACAGTATAGGTAACTGATAAGTAGGAGGCCCACAACAACCAAGTATCAGGACCGTTATGTGGTTTATCAAAAGCAGTGGTTCCCAATAGGTGGTACACTGGTCACCGGGGTCCATAGATCGATTTTGGAGGTCCATGGTTGTGCTTGACCGGATGACTAAGTTGCAAGCACTCGTTCGTGACGCTGTGACAACACACGTGGGTAAAGAATTTTTTCTTCTTTTTCATGTTCAGCAAAATTAAAATTACATATTATACGTGGAAAACGTGGAAGTTTCATTGATATGATAAATGAAAAAAGTCGTTCCCGTGCCTGGTCCAATTTAAGTTGTGGGTCTGTGGCTAAATATACTAATTGGGAACCACTGATCGAAGGTGCTGATAAAATTCGCAAGGAGTGCAGTACTAATTCATCTCTACACAAAATTGGCAACGTGGCCACTATTTTAATATATTATTATGACGTGTAGTTTCAACTCAGCCACCACTGTCACACGCGTAAACGGCAGTTGTATACGCTCGCAAATATACAGGGTGATCCATCAAGCATGCTCACCTTCATTTTTCATTTAATCATAAATTTATTTAAATATCAATTTTTCGGATTTTTATATAGAAGTATATACACTTAAGGACCTTATTTTCCATTAGATTTTTATATAATTTAAATTTTAAAGAGTGTCCAGTGGCGATAGGTAATCACTTTTTTTTAAATAAAAATCATCCCGTTTCTGTATATTGTTAAGCAAACGACTCTTATGAAGTCAATGATGTACCTACATAAATCAAAATTCAAACGAATAGTTTTTGAGTTAATAATTCAATATTTTATAATTTGAAAAAATTATCCGAGCATAATAAATACTAAATTAATTATTACATCTACCTATTTTAGTTTTTTAAAAAACAACTATAATGTATTATGCCGTTGGAACTATAAGATTTGATTTAGATATTTTCAAAAAAATCATCTGTTTGATAATTATTTGTAATAAAAGAAGTTGGTTTTCGTTTTAAAATATAAGTATGCATTGACACAGTACACTCCATCAATTATATAGGTATAAAGAAATCTAAACTATCGAAAGTATACACCATGAAAACTCCAAAAATCAGAATTTGAATGGATTTAATATTATCTGTAGTAAAAAACGGGAGTGAACACGCTCGGTGAATCACCTTGTATGATATTAATATATTATAGAGCCGTCGTATCGATCAAAAAAGCCGAGAAGCCAAGTACAAGGAATAATGTTCAGCACTAAACGCGCGCCCACATACACACGCACATGTCATGTCGTTGGTATATATATATATGTATTATGTGTATATACGATTCGGGAGGGGTTTCATCTTGTATAACGTGCGGGTCAGCTCGGCCGTTTTACGCGTCGGCTAGTCGTCGGGTAAGTATAGAGGAGGCCCGCGTGCAGGTGAGACCGCGCACCATATACCTAGGTATATACGTATATATATATATATAATACCTACCTACTCTGAAATATGCGCGCTAACATCCCAGCTCGGTGGCCCCCGGAACATCGGTCGATAACCAAGACGACGACTACCACGACTTATCTATACGTATAAACAATATTGTTATATTGTTGTAAGCCGGGCGTGTGCTATAGTTATATTATATATATATATATATATATATTATTGTAGTGTGGGAAGGGGGGTGGTTTCGGGCGGTCGGATTTCGTGTTGATACGTACGTAGCCATGGCGACTTTCGGCCGTAAGCTGAAAACGCGTCGGGGAAAACTCTCACCCAACCAACCCCCTCCCCCGCCCAACAAACAAATACATAGCAGAGTATATATACCTACGAACCGACCGATCGCGTCCACCCCTCCGCCTACGCTATATATATACCTGCGTATATACACGCGCCGAGAGAGCCGGCGGACGGGCGGCCGGTAAAAACGCTCTGCGACGGACGACGAAGTCGTATATATAATAATATATACGTTTCGTTGAATGTGTGTGTGGGGTGGTTGCGAGGGCAGTATATACGCTTGGTGGCTGCGTGTCCCGGTGAGTCAACCGGCCGACCACGCTGCACGAAAGACCTGATGACGAAATGATAAATAAATATATATACCTATTATGAATGTTTTATGTGTGTGTATATATATTATATAGGTATAAACCGCGCCTAACCCGCGTCGGCGGCCACCTATCTCCTCTCCCGCCTACCTCCGAAGAGCATACACACACACATACGCGCGCCCGCACGAGTTAGGGGTAAAAGGGTGGGTGGTAAAACGGGGCGAAAAATACTCGCGTGCTCCACACATATACATCCCCCACACCCCCACACCCCCGCTGCGAATCACCCCTTCCACCCCATCGACAACTGTATATTATATATATATATATATATAAATGGGTACGGCGTCTATATAATATTATATTATCCTCGTCACGTGTAATAATATCATATCTCTCGTTTTCGTACTTTTTACGTATTATATATAGGTAGGTATACGCGTCGCACGAATCATTGGCCCGCGTGATGCATTGTGCGACGTTTTATCAAACAAATAATAATAAAGTAAAAACAATCTCACTAATAAAACGTTATATACCTCCACATGTACGCGCAAGCAGGCTATAATATATAGCACACATTAATATGATATTATAATTATTGTGCACAGGGGTGGATGGGGAAAAAACTGAATGCTATAATATATTTATATATACAGACGAAATAATAATAATAATAACTTTCCGTGCGTTCGGGTCGTATTAAACGTGTGTGTGCATAATATATGTACCAGTCGAGTCGATTCCGATGAGTGCAATCCTCGCCGGGAGTTTTCCAATTAATTAAATTAATAACGACATTATAATTTATAAAACTGTTAGATTATATTATTATATTGTAGTTTGTAATATATAAACGCCTCGCACGTTGAATTTTTGGAGTTATACTTAAGTACACTATATTACATAATATGAAATACCCCTATATTATATATTATAATTAAGTGCCACTGTGTCATTCTTTTAACAACTCAGCATAGCTAATTCGAAATGAGAAATTCAAATTTTCAGAAATTTTAGCTGATGCCTGATGGTATTTTGCTTAATAAGCATTAATAAAGTTCAAAAAAGAGTTAGTAAGTCCTAGTATAGGAGGCTATAGAAAAGGAAACACAGAAAAATGTGTGGTCCACAACTACATTTGTTTAAAAGCTTCTATAAAATAATATTCGACAGTTGATGTCCAACATAAAAGTTTTTAAAAAAGTATCACACTTTATCAAATTAGACATATACTATGTAGGTTCAAAAGTCAAAATATCAAAGTAAGTGATGGGTTCTCTGATAAATATGACAAGACATAGGCGCGAAGAAAATGTTAAAATTGCACGTACCTATCTAAAATGATCCAAAAATATGTTTTTATCTTCAAAATAATATACCTACTCGTGTTTTTTATTGGTGTCGGATCGAAATGACTGTACCTACAGTCATAGTATGCATGTCATACATACGTATTCATATTTTTATATAGAGAACAGGTGAAATCGTGACAAAAGGGTTGCATACACAATAGGTACACATTAAATTTAACAAAAAATAAATTATACAGGTAATTTATACAGACCGAAAAAAAATTATTGTAACCATTAATCATGCTAATATAACATCATATTTTTACCGAACTTTCAAAGTATATAATGTTGTGATATTGGTTTGATAAAAAAACAACCAATTTCCCGACTAGATTGAAATAATAATACCACATATCGCGTGTATAATATCGAAGAAGTACCTATAAATATAGTCTGTATTATTTAATATGTCATTGGAAAATGTGTATAATTTTACATTATTTGATTGGCAACTTTAAAATAGTTTTGAAATCTCATTCGATTCTCCGACAGAATGTTAGAATGTCAATGAATTGCTTATTAATGCCTAATCAAACCGTATGAAATATAATATATTGATTAATAATATGATTAATAATTATACGATGTACCTATTAATAGGTATATGGCTATATAATATGCATGTGCCGTGCAACGTATACGTATGACAATAATTGTAATAGGTAATCAATTTGAGACTTGAGCCACTATCGACTCATGTGTGACCATTATTATTATACTTCCGTGAAATCATTGTATTTTCTACTACACAATTGGAAATTAATTGTGAGTCCTTCTACTGTGAAAAATTAATATTACTATAATTTGTAGTTTTGGTTTACATATTTACATTTTAAGATTAAGTACTTAAAAACAATTAAATTGATATGATATTATTTTAGTTATGTATCTCACTGTTATGCTTATGCGTATTATAGTATATAGATATTAGATATATATGGAAATATAATAGTACTGCAATACACTAGTTGAGGTGATATTATTTTGACATATTTTTATTCATGGCACTCTAACGTAAATACGTAAAGTAATGTGTTATAGTGTTATAGTGTGTTATGTGTTATTATTTATAGGTACACAATAATAGGAAATAAAATATATTTGTAAAAACTGTTTAGATTTTCAATAGGATTACTTTTTGTTTATGAATTATGAACAAACATTATATTATAATAAGATAAGAGCAAAGTATTAATTTTATTTTGAAAATGAGAAAATATGATCAATTTAAAAGATTGTTTGAGTAGTCGCGTGTAATGTTAGAAACAGTTCTTTATCAAATGACTACTTCGAATGTCAGTGGTCATATGTATGTTTACATGCAACCTTTAAGTTTATTAAAGTGTCCATCAAATGACACTATATATATATATATATTTTTTTGAGGATTTCAATTATTAATTTCAGTAACGGTTGATAATACGATTGACTATATTGTTTTATTTAGCGAATATTTATATGCTATATATTATGCGATCTACCAAGCACGTTCACCCAATTTTTTTCTCTAAAAATGAATTTATCCAAATTACCATTTGTTTTAACATTTTTAATTACACTTAAGGACAATAATATTTTCAAATACTTAGATACCTTACCCAGTACACATCTTTTTCAAATGAAAACCAACCTTATTACCTAAACATATTTAATCTGGTAAATTTTTTTAAAATGTTGATGTATTTATATCGAAATTTGAACGTGTTGTTTTTGAGTTAATCAATTTTCTGTAATAATGATAATAATATAAATCCATGATATAATAGGCTTGGAAAGTATGATTGGAAAATTATAGTAAAAATTAATATTAATCCATCAATATTTTGATCGGACTATTTATATTTTATATTTTTGTAAAACCATTTTTGAAGACTATTATCTTAAGCATAATATACATTTTAATAACTCAGAAACTTAAGTTTCGAATTCTAATTTAGGTACATTAACATGCATTTTCAAAAAATTATTTGTTATAATAATTTACAGAAAAAGGTAGGTTCTCAATTGAAAAAAAATGTATGATCCTTATACTACCTGTACTTAAAAAATTCTAAAATTTTGAATTCGAATAAATTCAATATTAAGGAAAATAATGGGTTGTGTATACTTGGTGAATTACTTTGTATATTTAAGACAAAAAATTCGAAATAAAACCAATGCGCAATACAGTTGCAGTAAGGTGCAGAGGAAAAGTATATACAATATTAGGTACCAAACAAAATGACATGTGTAATATTGTGAATGATATTATTACAACAATGAATAATTATGTATAAACAATGATACTACAAAATCAATGATTAATTCTGAATAAAATAAGTATATAGGTAAGTACCAGAGTACCTATGTATAGTATACCTTTTTTTTATTATTATTATTTAACCGGCAGCAGTGGAGGATCTGTCCAAACATAGTACCTTTATATATAATGATAATTGTTATTTAAAGTTTGAAACAGATCAATATTGACTATTCATCGCGATCGCAGTGATCTCTCATGTAATATTATGTGCCAAATGAGGAAATATTTTGCGTTTAGTATTATTATATCATTAGTCATTATTAGTGTCTTTACATTTAACCAGCGTAAAGCTCTGTTGAAATATCGTGTTGTGACCTACGGGCTACAGTCGACAGATAAATGTATACACTATTTAAGCTTCTTTCCACACTGAGAAACACTAAAAATGAGCGTACAAGAGAAGGGTTTCCTGATAAAATAGACCGTGTGGTATAGATTACCAAAGAACGTAAAAAAAAAGTTGTACATTGCAGGTAATAACATTGGATTGAACGTGTAGCAGGGACGTAAATGAACGTTTTTTATTATTAAATTATGAAACCCAACATTTCGTCTAAAAATCGTTAAAACAAAATCGGAAGGAAATAATCGCGAACGGTTTGCGAGATCGATCGATGAATATTGTTTGGACACAAGAGTGATGATTTGTCATCAGATATATTTTCAAAAACTAAAATTAACACAGAATCCCGAAAGTTTTGTTTTTATAAGTTACTTTAAGATTCGTTAAGACGCACTAAAAAAATACGATTGTCATTGTTAACAAAATCTCGAATTTACAGAAGATTAATTGAGATACAAAAAAGATGATTTTATATAATTATAGGGCAAGGTTGTGGATTTTTTACGTTTCAAATTGACTGATCCGCGAATGAAAGTTCAATTTTAAACTTACCTATATATTGCTGTGTATATACACTGTTTGGTATTTATTCGTACTATAATAATAATAATAATAATAATAACATAAAACGATAATTATACTCATTAAAACGCGTAATAACAATTTATAATATTATTATGTTAATGTGGGTGCTCAAAACCTTGCCGGATGGCAATTGTTTTATATAGGTAACGTGTTTGTCGGGCACGCCCAGTCCTCAAAGTCTAGACTCTCGTGGAGATCGTTACAGACTTTGCAGCCAAAAGAAAACGAATTTTAATTTACTGCAAAGTTTAATAACATAATTATTATTTTCCACCCGATTATTATGTAATATGTTTACAACCCACATAACGTGATATGTGCGTATATAGTTAGAACAAGAATTGTAAAAGGTCCGTGACAGTAAAATAGATCTCGGATATTAGGTCTCCGTGGATAACAATATTGTTCTAATAAGATACTTCATTTTTTTTGTAAGAGAAATATTTTACATTTTTACATTTTATAAACAGTTTTTAAAGTTAATAAAGATTACGGCGCTATTTGTAATTATACTTATACCTATGTTTGTTGCATTTGTATGTTTTTTTATGGCTTATTAGATTTATTGTCAGGTGGGCTACCGATTGTATTACGAATGAAATGTCAAATATTTTAAACTTCTATATTATTTTTATTTTTCAGTCATATTTCTACGTTTTTAGATCATTTAAATTTTTAGTTCGAGCTCTATAACCTCAGTACCCAGTGATGTACACCATAATTTGTAGATTACATTTAATAAGAATAAAATGAGTTATGTTTTTTTTTTCTAAAACAATACAAAATGTCATTATTGTTATTAAATACTCATGTGAACCAGACTTATATGCATGGATGACAATGGAATACGGAACCTCTAATCTTAAACGACGCCCACCAATTTTTGAACCGTATAAAATACGCGTGGAATGTTTACAAGGTACATCGCTACACAACAAGGACACGGTCGTACGAGTATAACTCGATGTGATGGACAAAAAACTGGTAGGTATACTATAAATCAATAAATGGAAATATGGAATAGAATTTAAAGTATATACCATAATGTATTAGGACTTTAGAAGCTTGAACTAACTACCCCTAAATTAAATATTTAAGTAATTATACTTCTAAGCTACTGTTCTAGTACATTTAGATACAATATAGATACAAATAAGTACCAAAATATGTCATCGTATTCAATACGTGATAAATGATAATAATATAACCATCAGCTTGAAATTTATATAAAACCTATGATACTATAAAACTATAGTTTAGTTACTAAATTACTAAATACTTACTAAATTTCTTGAGATTTTAAAAATCTATTACACTTTCTCTTCTGACAGTGTCGTAATGCAATAATATTTATGACTTATGTTTATCTTATCATAAATTTGTAAATAATCAGGGTTGTTATTATTAAAACACAATGTTTTAAACAACTTGTTTTAACATGTTTAAAACATAAATTTAAGACATTTTTTTTTAAACGTTTTGTTAATTATTTAAAACATATAAAACACGTGTTTAAAACAATGTAAAATCCAAGTGAATATTGTAATAATTGTTTGTTTTTTTTTTAAAAAAAATGATTAAATACACCAACTGTAAATAATAGGGACATAAAGCTACTAAGTTTACTATATTTCGTTGCTCAATTTTTTTCTTCCACCAAAATTTTAAGACTGTACTACGTATGATATTTGACAACGTCTGCTATCAAATTGGAATAGCTATTAGCTAGATATCATCTATGCTCGTTATTTGAGTGTACCAACGCCACGGACCAAAAATAAACAATATATAGGTAATAGGAAACAATATATAATAATCTTGAAAAAAAATTAATATAATTTTCATTCCAATGCTACGGGACGTCGGGACGTATAGCGCCGATCCAAACTATATTATACGGTCGTAAATGGATACCAGAGCTAATTAAAATTAAAATTAAGCCCATCAATTTTTTCCGATAGTTCCGCTCCATTATACAATCCGACAAAGCGTTCGGCAAGCTTTAAAAGTTACATCACAACACATTAAGGACACGGTTGTATACGATTATAACATATCCTCATAATTCCTATACATCCTGTCCATCGTATTCTTCTGCGAAGAGTTAAATTACAAACTTAGAAATATTTAATCGGAATAAAACGCCAACGTTATACTTTTATATAACATGGTTACAAATAAGGCTTTTAGAAAACATCATGTTCTAATTGAATTAAATTCTAACGGAGAAAGACAATAAATTCGTGTTGTTATGGATTTAAAAACATAATGTCGTTTTGTATTACTTAAAAAACGAAACAGTGAATTATTGCATTTTCAATAGTCGAAACCTATACATATTAATGTATATTGTATTAAAGTACCTGATAAGCGATAATCACCTATGTTATTATTACATTTAGTCCATAATATGGGACTATGGGAGAAGATATTAGATAATATACATTTTAACTATTAGATTTTTTTATCAAGAGTACAAAACATAATTCTTAGATATTATTATTTAGGTAGTAATATCAGAAATAAAATATAATATAAGATATTTAAACAAAATAAAAGTTACAACCATTGTTTAATTTTTAAGACTTATGCCAAAATATATTATATATTTATACTCCACATATTATGACATAAATATTACAAAAAATATTATGTATTTTACGCGTAGATACTTCATTCAGATGACTCATAACTTAACTACTGTTACTGAATAAATGTTCTAATTATGATTAGCTATATAAATAATAAGTACTATCTACCTATCTACAATCTACTGCATACTGCATACATATTGAGGAATTAATTCCAAAAGAAAATCAAAGATTTGAGTTTATATAAGTTAATTAATAATATAATTTATACAAATCAACTGAAATATACTTAAACTATTAATATATATTTTATACTCTATTAAAATTATACGGGTCGTATATGTACGTCTTATATTTAACAAAATAATACAAAATATCAGAAAATTGTTTTTATTGTTCAAAAACAATGGCTCCTATATAAAATAATATGTCGTAGAAACCATGCAGAAAGATGCCAGCAATAACGTCATTTATTCAGAACCAAGTACCAACTAGAACCGTAAACAGTTTACACTATACGCATTAAGCACTTTATATAATTATTTCAAAGATATCGCAATAAGGTGCATTATGTATATATATATATAAATTATAAATGTATGTGTGTAGGACGTAGGTATATCAATTATCGCGGCAAACCGTTAATTTGTCGAATGATAAAAAAAAAACCAGGACCGTTCGCATAAGTATCATTATTAATCGCACTGAACAACGTGTTTTTATATTATGTTATATACCTAGGTACGGGGACGAGTCCGCAAACATACATTGGGAAAAAAAAAACTTCTGATAAGAAACCTTTGGTCACCGCCACTCGTTCGTCGGTGTGTGTGCGTGCGTGTACGCGCGCCAGTTACATATTATAATATATTTTTGTATACTTAAGTATATTCACATAGGTGAATAGTTTAACGTGTGTATTATTATAGGTGGGTAGGTACCGTATACCTAGTACCTACCTCGCGTTTAATATGGCCGAACTCAAAACGGCCGATAAAGTTTGCGCCGTTGTGCACCAAACCGTTCACACGCGGGGCGACGACAAACGCCCCGCATCGAGTTCACTACACCGGTGTGCCCGAGATATAATATTATGTATATAGCTGGTGTTCGCCGCCGATCTATATAATATTATTATTATTATATAACGTCCAGCGGACAGCGATCTATAACGTAACAACGCGATTGGAAACGATTTAAATTTCAGACAATACGTGGTGTGCGATTTGATTTCTGGTTTCCGGGCGCCCGCAAACTGGATTATCGGTCGTCCATCATGAGAAACAGTTCCGGTATGCGCGCGCGTACTATATAGGTACGAGTAATAAGCGGTGCGGCAGCAATAATTGTAACGCGACAGTATAATATATAGGTAACGATTTCAAATATATATCGTGATGTCGTTTTGTTGTAGGAATAAGGAACAAACAATAAAAAAAAAAATGAATATGTATATACTATATTATATCGCACATTTTATAGGTGTACGATGTATCAATGGCTCGTGAGAAAACGCGGAAGGGCCGTTTAGGGGTCGAAGGGCGGTCGATCTAGTTACGCACAATAAGTGGACCAGATCGGGATATGACGTGTATATCGACCGGAAGGGATTTAACACTCCAGTTGGGACGAGTCCGGTTTCGGTATACATCACGTGTATACGTATAGGCTTCCCGGGATTTTTGTTGTAAAGTCAGCGTTATGTGTGTGTGTGTGTGTGTGTGTGTGTGTGTGTAATTTAACGGACAGGTCTCGTCGGCGATTTCCGGATACGCGGTGCAGCTGACGATTAAATAATAATACAATTTAAGAAACATCGACGTTTTAGCAGACGTCGACGGACCGGGGAACTGTTAATTTTGTAACGCTATATTCTTTGTAAACGGTGAAACGACAAAAATAAAATAAAATAAAAAATGAAAGACAATCACAAATGGAAAAAAAAAACGTTATTTTTTATAATATAAAAAGAATTTACAGGAAATAGGTACTACGTGTTCTCTTAAGAATTATGATTAAAATTACGAATTCTGAGTAGGAATTTTTTTCTTTACACATAATATAACGTCGTTAATACGAAGAAACATATAGGATTTAAAAAAAATAAAAAATGACTTTTAATCTGCGTCAAAATCTATTATAAACGTTTTTGTATATGGATATATATATATTATCGCAATATATATATTTGAATATTTAAATCTGCAATTATTACATCTGCGCAGTATCCCTTATTACGGAAGATTGAGAAGCAAATGATTTATATGTATGTGCATTTTAATTTAGTTAGTTTTTTATGATTCTATTTTGACATAAATTGTTATTTTATGCTATATACAAGATACCTACTATAAATACAACACAAACATATTATTATAATATATTATTAGAAATCTCGATTTCGAAACGAATAAAAAGAATACGTTTTTTTCACTGCGATTTTATTATATTAATTTTATATTGAGTATCTATAAAAAGATAGCCTATAGCTATAATATTCTTACATCGTAATTAATTTCATTATTCTATTTTAATAATTGAATATTTTATGAATAATACCTATATTTAAACAGACAAACAGTACTCGTAAGTATATAGGTCACGAGAAAATCATGTGAAATTCAAAATGATTACGAAAATAAAAAGTAGGTACGGCTTATTAACAGTAGTTAATGCGGTCATTAATTGATACATCGGTTAGTAAAACGTCGACTGGCGACATCGCACGCAAGCACGGCGGCGTTTCATTCGGTCGGTCGGACGAAGTGTAGGTACTCAAATTATAGATTAATCACATATTATCTATGCAGTAGTCAGCATATAGGTGTATACGAATATACTGAGATGGATATTTAGTAGTAGTTCAGTGTCAAACTATAACTGCATGTGTGACTGCTGATTATGTTCCTGCAAGATTTAAACCAACCTAACCTACGCGTTGAGGGAGAAATGTATGGGGCTAAGTCCTCTCAAACATTAAATGTAAATATTTATTACGAATAGAGTAGTATACATAGGCACACGAGTAAGGCCAAATAGGTAATTGCTATAAAAAAAGGAATCGATTGCATCACGTTTTAATGACGTACATATAATACGGGGTACTTTTATGAAGTCAATAAACACGTTCATATAAAAATGTTAGTACCCGGGCGTTTAGCCTGAATTTCTCTCATGGGGGGGGGGGGGGGGCTATTTTTTATTTTACACTTAAATATAACTTGCGGGGGACTTCGCGAGTACACACTCCTCATTATAACAGTATTATGTTAAAACATATTTTGTATAAATCTGAAGTATATAGTAAATAATTTTTGTGCATAAATACAGCAGTTTGAGGACGAGTGTTTCTATACCCGAAACACTCGTTGGTATAATATTAGTAGGTATAGCCGTATAAGTAAACTACATTGTGTGTCACGTCGCTGTCTTGGATTATTATTAAGTGCATGTCTCATCATAATTCTAAGACCTGCAGACTGCAATTCGTCTGAAAAAATCACCAGCTTAATATTAATCGATTTTTGTACTTGTTGGATGATAGTTAATAATTTAATAATACAATGAAATACGAAGGTAAAATATAATCTTTGTAATAGGTATAATAAAGATATATTATTATATAATATATTAGCTGAATTACCCGGCGTTGGCCGGAAAAAGATTTGTGATTGTTCAACTCATCAAAACTTCAAGTTTTGGGTGTAACTCACTGTGGAAGCAATGTCATTTTAAGTGTAAATCATATTATATTATGGTGTATAGCCATCCCGTCAGGCGTTGCCCGTGAGACTAGCTTGTGATTATGCAAGCAGTTCAGTAGCTATATTATCAGTTAGGCAATTTACATGCGGTAGATTGCGGACCCCGCGAGGTGCATACGTAAGTATATAATTTCTTATTCTTAAGTTTCTAAGTTATACCAAGTTTGTCGTCTTTACTTAATCCAACTTACAGCGGATTGAATACGTTGCGGTTTTTGATATAGATGTATAAACTGCAGACTTCGACCGGAAAAAAAAATGATCGATTAATACAAGATATTTTTTTTTCTTACTCTGTTTGTAAACCCATAATTTTTTAACGATGGTACTGTAATATCTCTGTTTTACCACCTCTTTAAAATCAAAGTTATTCAAAATCCTTTCTTATTACAAACATACCCTGACAATTTCAAGTTGCTAGCTATCAAAGTTTAGACTGTGTGTTGATTATGAATCAGTCAGGAATTCTTATTTTATATATATAGATTATAGGTGCTATATAATATAAGGTACTCGTATATAGTATAAATATATATATTATTTATTATTCTTATAAATTGTTATAAATTAAAATTTCCCTCACTCTCATTATCTATATCTATATTTTAACCTATTTAACATTGTGTCATTGATTAATTTACGTATTTGTTGTATTTGTTTTATTATTAGTGAATTCGCTATTTTATTACATTTTAAAATATAATTGAATAATATCTATCCTAAATTAACTGTTATTATTTTTACATTGTTACAAACATACTATTATTTTTATAGTAAGTACCTCTTATATTTTTACTTGGGATTTTTTAACCGTAATTTATTTTTCCACAACCCAATAAAGATGAAATCTATGATTGGGCCCAATAGGTTTTCTAGTAAAATAAAATTCTGAAGTGGGTTGTTTCACCTTCATGACCTCCTCGCAATAGATATAATAACAATTTTATCAATTTTTCAAATGCAATACAAATATAATGCTTAATTAAAAAAAATAATATTAAAGATTATAGATAGGTATTGCAATGGCTAAGCATAATATTATTACGTCTCCAAAACGCCCGTGAGTCCCCGCTGAACGGA
>NC_042495.1:4959067-4962113 GCF_005508785.2 Acyrthosiphon pisum | reverse complement strand
AAAAATTTTTTTATCGTTATTTTAAAAAAAAATACTTAGAAAAAATTGAAAATTTCATTTGTCTATAAATAGCTCAAAAAAAGTCAAAACACTTTGAAAATTTAACCCTGTATAGACAACGCTAATATAAACATCTGTTGCAAATTTCAAGTGCTTACAATAATTATTTTTTGAGTTACAGTAAAATTAAGTTTTCGTTTTTGTCAAAAATTGGTTTTGCGTAAAAATTCGCGTTTTTCCGTTATTTTTTTAAGGTTTTTCCTGCCGCTTTTGAAAAGTATTGGGAAATTTTCACTTTTGACCCCCCAAAGTACCAACTAGATTCACTTTCCTTTCAGAAAAGGTACAACTTTTGAAAATCGAAGCATTTTTACTGCTCCAAAAGTTGTCGTCAGACACAAAAAAAAAAAAAAAAAAAAACACACATCATTGTAAAATCAATACATTCATCACTTCGTTCAGAATCTAAAATGATACCGAGGCTTTTGTTGGAATATAATATTTATTGTCCAGTCATATTAAATGTTCAAATTATTGGTATTTCTTTATTTCTATTTACCTGTTATTATATATATTTAATAATCAATATAAAATTAATTTATAGACAATTTTAAATTCTTATACGGAACTTAAAAACGAAGTATAAACACTATACATAATAATTACCTTCTGGCTACCAAATTTAATTTTATATAAAAAATATTTATATGATGCGTCGGTGCACCTACTGCTTATACATTTATAACTGTTTCTATCATTTTTCAATATTAACTGCTAAATAATTAATTCAATACATTCATTATTTAATTAACTAAATAGTAAGAAGTAAGAACCAATGTTTTTAAGTCATTTTGAATATCGATTGTTTCCTTATAATAACATTTATTCAAGTACATTTCAATATGCAATTTTTCACGTTAGCATTTTAAAAACTAGATACCATTATAGAATATTAAAAAAAAACAAAAACAAATCATTGTTGTCATAACACATACCTCATAATAATTTATTAGGAATATTATCACTAAACAAAGTCGAAAAAAAAATACTCAAATAAATAACTTACCAAATTAACAGTCTGGTTTTATATTTTTGAATAATCTAAAACAAAGAAATGAAAACTATGTTAATTAAACGTTAACTATACAATATACTGCCAATAATTATTACATATAGCAATATCAATGGTAAATCAAATAAAATATTAATGCATAATTAACACTGAGTATATTAGATTGTTCCAATATTTATTTATGTTATCAACAACCAAATTATATACCTACAGGCTACACATAATAACCGGTGAAACACGATTAAGCATAAACCAAAATGTTGCAAACCATCATGTTCACCTATTTTCTATCTACAAGATATTTTCTAAGGTATACAATCCCACACAACATAATATCTTATGCACCTACCTACATTGTACACTTACGTACTAATAAATTGGTTCCCTTAATAGATGCTGCGTTGATATTTCCACAATAATGCTAGTTTTATACTTTTATCCGTGATATTAACCGATATAAAGGCGACGAAATCATTTAAACGTTATTTAAAAGTTTTAATTTTTTAGGAGTAGTAGAAATTTGAAATTTTAAAACTAAAATTATTCACATGATATATTAAAAGAAATCTTTTTATACCCTCCGTAAAGAAGTTTCACTTCAATTAATGTATTTATTTTAATCATATTTGTATTCTGTTATTTTATTATATTTAATAGAATACTACCAAGTGCATCCGAAAGTCCGATTTTACACACCTCAATCTCCTATTCACATTCTTTGCTTGAAACACAAACTGGAACACTCACGAAAATTAATTCTATTGAAGTAATTATAATAAAATTACGCAACACAAAAGAAATAAAGAAATTAGAATTGAACGAACATCAAGTAATCCAACCAATATTCAGAAAGTAAATACATTGAAAAAATGTATTAATGTATTTAAATACAATTTTAAATAGATAAGTACCATGATGTAAGAGCATTTAACTTTTTAATCATTACAAATTTATATTTTCGACGATGTAGAAACTATTATATGTAGGTATTACATTTAAACATTAATTAATTGTATACATAGTATTATGAAAATATTAGTTTTAGCTATATTATTATTTTTTTTTTTTTGTAAGTAGCTTTATAAATCGATTTCTATTAAACTATTCAATATGGTAACGTCGATATTCTTCGTCATCAAATTTGAGCAATTGTGTCGTAAAAATGGTATTTTATACTCAGTCGTGTTTTAGGCTTTTAGTTATAAGAACTATTAGAAGGCACTAATAATAACTATTAAGGATGTAGCCAAGAGTGGAGGGGGCAGCAGCGAGTTTAGCGATTGCCCGCCCCCGCCCCCCTGATAGCTGACAAATATATTAGGCACTAATGTTTAACGAAATTTTAAATTGGGTAAGGAATGGATAAGAATGTTCTGCAAGTATAAATAATTTGTTTTTATTGTGTTTATCATTGAATTAACTCAGTAACAGACAGTTTACAACGACACTAAAGATGTTTTAATAATTGCCCCCCCCCCCCCCAATGACATTTCTAGCTACGCTCTTAGACTCTTGGGCACTATACTTTCTTAATCACTATAAGATGTTAAGATAACAGTAATAATTATACAATACAATATTTTAATCAAATTAAATAATAGAAAAGTAATAGAAAATCGTGCTTAATTTATTAAACTTATAAAACATAATGAAGTACGTACTGAAATATAGTATCATACTACATTTTGATTTTTGATTATTAGTTAATACTATCCAGTAATTCTACAAATATACCTATCTGAATAACATGTTTGTATAAAAAAAAAATTATATATTATATTAGGTATATCGTATATCAGTATATCATACTTTCTAACCTACGCGGCGACAGTCACACGATTTGATGACGCATTAGACGATAAAAAATTAACTATTTCGTGATTGGAAAACAACCAACAGCTAATCTTAACACAGGAAAATAAATTGTCTTCGATTTCGCTACACAAATGGTTTAGCCCGCCACTAACCCCCTAC
>NC_042495.1:4957634-4958967 GCF_005508785.2 Acyrthosiphon pisum | reverse complement strand
TTTATGTCTGTCATCACCTTTTATGACAGTAAAAATGATTAGATTTTTTTCAACAATGTCTTTTCTGATAGAAATGTTAATCTAGTTGGTACTTTAAGGGGTCAAAATTCACAATAATTTTCAAACGCAAGGGGAAAAACAAAATAAAAATTAAGGAAAAACAGGAATAATTTTTACGCCAAAATCAGTTTTTGACAAAATCAATTTTGATTTTGGTTGTAACTCTAAAACAAATGACCGTAGATACTTGACACAAGTCTATACACTATACAATTTTCAAATATTTGGATTTGTTTTGAACTGTTTACAATTTTCAGATTCTAATTTGTTTTTTTTTTTTTACGAATGTCAATAAAATTGTATTCCTAGTAAAAGAGTAAAAAAGCTGGAAAATTTAATACAAGGCTATCTTAATATATTGTTACAGTTTTTTTTAACTAGCATTTAAAATTCAAAAATTGACAAAATATGTACAAATCAAGAAAATTAGCAAATTATTTTGAGTTAATAATTTGTAAAAATTTTTATTTTTAGAACTAAGATTTTAAAATGTAATACAAGATTCCTCATAAATTTGTCTACCCTTATCAAAAAAAAATGTCGATTAGCAAATCAAATAAAATTTATATGAGCGTTTGAAGTTCATATTTTTACAACATTAGATATTCACTCGATTTCTCACGTAACGATTTTCTTATTTTGTTGTAATTAAAAAACGAATGACTGTAGATACTTGAAAATTTCACTGAATGTTTATATTAGCATTTTCTATATACGATAAAATTTTGAAAATAATTTGACTCTTTTTGAGCTGTTTACGGACATTGTCAGTTTTCAATTTTAGATTGTGAGTGAAACAATGAATGTATTGATTTTACAATGATTTGTGTTTTTTATTTTTTTTTTTTTTTTGTGTCTGTCATCACCTATTAGGACAGTAAAAGTGCTTAGATTTTCTTCAGCAGTACCTTTTCTGATAGGAAAGTGAATCTAGTTGGTACTTTGGGGGGTCAAAAGTAAAAATTTCTCAGTAGATTTCAAATGCGACGTGAAAAACAAAAGAAAAATTAAGGAAAAACGGGAATTTTTACGCAAAATCTGTTTTCGAGAAAATCGATTTTGGTTTTTGGTACAACTCTAAAACAAATGACCGTAGGTGCATAAAATTTTGGCTGAACGTTTGTGTTTGCATTTTCTATACATCAAAATATTTTCAAAATATTTTGCTTTATTTTGAACTATTTAGGGACATTTTCAGTTTCCAATGTTATTAGTTTTTTTTTCTATAAATATCAATTAAGTTTTATTTGTTTGTTAAAAAAGCTTGAAAATT
>NC_042495.1:4956210-4957584 GCF_005508785.2 Acyrthosiphon pisum | reverse complement strand
CACGTGCTGAACGGCCGTTGTTCGAATTGACACGGGATGTTTCTAATTAGTGCAATAGGTACATATATGTACTTTCGGATCGATTTTCAAAACGTAATTTTTTCAAACCACGGTGGATAGAAATAATATGTTATGTGTTAAACAGACGACGCGCGTTGTACGTGCTAAACGAAAAATATTAAACTCTGTATGACATAATATAATGCACGATATAACATTATGCTGCATGCTGCTGTAGCTCAATTATATTATTATTATTGTTTTCCACAATACAATATGCGAACTGTCCGCCGCGTCAGCCAAGGAATTCGAAACTGTGTGTTTAAGACACGATAACAATATAATCTATTGTGTGTATAGGTGTGCACGACTCACTCGTATACACCGGTGCAGCAGTGATGCTGAAGAATGTCGAATCGGCGAAGAACATCACAATAATACAGTACTTACCTATTATAGCTATTATGATAATGCTGTCAGTGCCCAACGGCGCTGTGTGCGGGCGCGTAAGTGCACATGACTCATTAGCGGCGCGTTATCGTCGAAAGAGAATTCAAAAAATGTCCAGAACGATAAATAGGTACGAATCGGCGTACCTATATAGACTAATAGCTATAAGGCGTCTATAGTATATAATATATAATATTAACATTGCGAATTTATCACAATTTTAGGTAGACGGGTATTTAACGATGTCTCAAGTATCTCGCCGTTCAGTATACACATAGATATTTGAGTATTTCACTTCCAGATATTGTTTAAAAATTAAAATATAATATACCAACCGTATTACGCCTACATTATAATATTATAATCAATTGTATATCCGACTGGCACTGACCATCATAATATTTAATATGCACATTATACGGCATCAAGCCATCGGTGTTTTGTGAGTATGTATTGTATATTAAATAATATTAGTCGAGTGTTACTGCTGGGTAGCTACTCCCCTCACGCCTTAAAATTCAACTGTATAATCCAGCTCATATGTTTATTGTAACTACTATTACAGATTGTATATATCTAAATAAATGTTAAAAAAAAAAATAATAATAATATTAAGTGGACGCAAAAATAAATCAGAGCTAATTTTTGATCGACTAGCTCCTTCACATCACAGTCTGCAGTAGATATTCACAATTAAGTTTAGCTGAATCATTTAAGGAAATCAATATTCAAACTATTCATCTAAATATCTAATACAGAAATATTATAATTAAATATATTATTATTACTATTATTATTACCAAAACCAAACGTATATGCGATATCGCCTAGTGGACAACTTTTCTGACAGGTCAGGCCAATAAATGTTGGTCTTAAAATGTTGAATTATTTAACGTTAATAACGTTTTGTTGATTGGATAAAAA
>NC_042495.1:4955801-4956110 GCF_005508785.2 Acyrthosiphon pisum | reverse complement strand
ATGTTATAGGCTGTTTTGGTATACCTAGTGTGTCTCATCGTACAACAACTGAAATGTGTCGATCGTGCGAATCGCATATTTTTTGACAAACTGGTAGGTATTGCATTTCGTTTATAGAATGTGCATTAGTCAATCGGACCAAAACCTCTGCTATAAGGATCTACTCAAGTACTAAAAAAAAAAAAACGTTGCCAAGCGCACCCTATGACATACGACTAGATGGTAAAATCATGTTGTAATACCATGGTGCACTACGTGTCTGTGAACGATCGATAACATCAATGATCGAAAACATTAAGTATGAACCTA
>NC_042495.1:4882329-4955701 GCF_005508785.2 Acyrthosiphon pisum | reverse complement strand
TATTATGTCCTGTACCTATATCTACGGTGCGTTTTTTCAATACGAAATAGTTTTGGTTTATGTACGAAAATGCGTTGGCGTTGCGTTTTGAGGGTCCGCACCAGCTAGGACACGATTGCTAATGATATTTAATGGAGACGTCGAACATAAACACACACACTCATGCTTATACACCGAGCACAAGTGAAATTCGACGATATATACCGCGTGCTTAGTATTATAATAGTGTTTTCACATGACGTTGGTCATTCATTACTGTAGGTACCTACTGCTGCATGTCACATATACACGGCTTGGGTTATGTACACGCGAATTCTCACAGAACGTTTAATTAAAAAGCGGACGGAAGATGTATATAATATTATAAATAATGATTGATAATTGAATTCAACCGCGTGTCCTTTTTATTTCTTTCCATAGAGCAGAATACGGACGTCACCACCGTGCCAGTTTATGTATGTAGCTGCAGGTTAGTTCCTATACATTCAAAAACGTGCACGGAAAAATACTATTAGTGTATAAAAAAGAATAAAAATTGAACAATATACTATGTTAGTATGTTTATTTATATCATCAGAGTTCGAGATTTATAGGAATAGCACTAAAAATGTAAAACATGTACTTAGGTGTATTATATGTATATCCCCACCAACCCAAAAATGTAATTAAAATATCAAAACATATTATAGAAATAAGCACAAAATTTATAATTCTATAAATACCATATTACTATAGTTTATAATATATAGTCTATACTAGGTACCTATGCTAGAAAAATACTAGTATACTAATAATAGTAAAAAGAAATAATTAAAAGAGTCATTATTTGGATATGGGTTAAGAGTATGTGGGGCTGCTTCGTCTTACAAAAATTCAATGAAGCAAATTTATGTTCTGTTTAACCAATTTGTGTTAATAGCTTTGTTATATTAAAGTGAATTATTATCAAATTTATTGGCAAGCATATTATTTAGAGAACCGTATAGATTTTTTTTTGATATTTTAATTTTGAAACGACTTTTATAAGAATTTAAAAATTGTAATATTTTACATTGTTATAACTAATTACTTTAAAATTAAAATATTAAAAAAAATCTACGAAATGTGTTAAATGTCTTGGATAGTATTCTTACTTTTGTTAATAAGCCAATATATACACTCAATGTCTCAATATAAAACTACACAAAGTTGGTTACGCTCCACAACGCTGCATATTTGCCATGTTTTTTGTACGTTTATAAGACGAAACATATGGAGGCACGGCGTTTTCTTAGTAAGAACAAATTTCTTTTACCTAAAAGCACTTGGCAGAATTTATCATCGTTATAGCTGCACATTTGGTTGATTTGGTTGACAAATACTGAAAAACAAAAAATTGTTGTTAAGATAAAAAAAAGTATGAGCAGTATAGCAAGATAATAATATAATATGCTAATTAGTAATTTTGTTATACATAAATTTAAGAACTTCTATAATCCATCGGAGGGTGTGGTTAAATCATAGCATAAACAATAGCGTGAACAAAATCGATTTTTTTCTACTTAGATCATTATCGTTGCAATATTGACATCAATAATAATTTAATTTAATTAAAAGCGCCTTGTATAAAATTTACTTAAAACCATTCACAAACTCGCGGACCCCTATGTGCAGGGGATATTTTTATATCATTGTGGATGACCAAAATTTCCAAATCGAAAATTTGACACACTTATAAGAGATTTGTTATATCTCTGTTATTATATAATTTGTGATATTATATCCACCGGCGTAATTCGAATTAAAGGTATATTATATTATTATACAGTTAAAAAATCAGTTCGGGAGACAGGCACATTTTAGGTCACTTTAACCTGTGTAGTCGTCGTTCTAATAATAATATTATACATAAACCCGCAGGTACGATATAATATTTTGGTGTTTTTTCCCCCCGTTTTCTGGTTGTCGCGCACATGATGATAATATAATATAATATTATTATAATAATATAATAATTTTCTTTCCACACCGCGCGTAACGGTCAATTACATCCGTAACGGCTTTGGGTATTATACGACGATATATATACGCATAGGTTGACGGTTAAACTCATCAATATAATACACGTCGTATATTATTTAAACGTCTCGTCGCGTACATGTGTGTGTACACGATGGGACACTCTATAATATTATTATATACTAAGCGCGGCAGTCTGTGTGCGCGCACAAGAAAAAAACGACGGAACAGGTGCCAGGAAGAAGCCGCGCCGCGTCCTCTTCGCGCATTTGCCTATATATATAATATAACCTGCAGCTCATCGTTTGTATATATATATATATAGCGGACACCAATTAACGACCAGAGAGTCAGAGAAAGAGACAACTGCCGCATAACAGTCTTATATTATTATTATTATATTATCGAGTACGATGATATTCAAATGGAAACCGTTACGACGGCAAAGGCCATCGTATATAATAGTATAATACGTGTGCGGATATAATATGTCCGGAACGCACCTGCTACGGCAGTATCTTATAGTACACCATTGCGCACCTTACGGTTAAAATCGTTATTTTTACAAAAAATTAAGCGATATCTGAAAACAATAATGATAATAACAATTTTTTTAACGGTATTTATATGTAACAACGGCGAAAAAACGGACCAATGCTTATTAGTCATTATAATATATATACATAAACCATAAACGTACTTATATCATAATGTACATGGAGAGAGAGAGAGAAGAGAATGAACTGCCACAACAGTCTTACAATATATATATAATATTATAATATTATATCATATACGATGATAATGAAAACCGTTACGACGGCAAAGGCAATCGTATAAAATATAATATTATGTACGGAATGCACCTGCTATTGCAGCAGTAGTACATCATTGCGCACCTTACGGTTAAAGACGTTATTTTTACAAAAAAGTGAAAGATTAAGCGATATCTGAAAACAATAATAATAATAATAAGCAATTTTTTAACGGAATTTATATAACAACGGAAAAAAACGGTCCTGTACTTATTATTAAGTCATTATATCGCATATTATACAATATACAAACGTACCTATAATATAGGTATAATGTATAATATATACGATTATTGTATGTACTATTATATAATATCGCTTTTGCAGATGATGATGTGTACAGTTTGCCAGCAAACAAATGTTCAAGTATATACCTACATATTAAAATAACGTACAGATAGGCCACACACGACTACACGCGAGTCTTAACGGTAAACAATATCGTTAAAAGGGTAAACTGCTACGTAGGTACGCCATGTAATATGTGTGCGTCGTTAACAATTATATCCTTATTAATATAATAATATATACCTAATGAGCGTGTTAATCTGCGCTCGTTCATCTGCAAAACGACCTGTTGTTAAATGTTGTGGAAATTTTAAAAACACGGTAATCATATTATAATATTATATTTACAAATGGTATATTAAAAATCAATTCTCGGACCTCATGCCGAGCGTAGGTTGTATAGGTACCTATAAACGAACAATAATCGTTAATAATATTTCCTATAGTATACCGCGTATATTATATCGTTTCAATATTATGTGTGTACATAGTACGCATGTATTGTGCACTATGCACTGGCAACGAAAAAAAGGCTTTTAGTCTGACGTAGGTAAACCAGACCAAATGTATGAAGAGATGGTGTGTGGTGTTAGAAATCAGAACGCATTACCTGCAGTTGTGCATTTTTAATAGGTAGGTTTTACCTATATAGGTCCTATATTATTACGATTATAGATTTGTGAGTATAATATTAATGAAAAAATAAATGTGTTTCTAAACTTATTTGTTACATTTATCATTGGTGTAAACCTTCCAAGTGCGTCACCGTACTATCATTTGCAAAGTTCAAAATTGTTATAGATAATATTTCATTATACTCGTATATCAAAAGAAATAGGTATTGTTGTTAGCACAAACAAGTGATTAACAAATTTTAAGTAGATGATCATGCTCTAACAAATAATTTTAGCTGTATAATTGTACAATTTGACATTGTAAGAGGAAAATTGAATACGTTTTGAATGACAAGAGGGGGGTGGTGATACGGAAATAATAAGTTAAATCGAGACGTAGGGTTCTTTTAAGGGTCAACCAGACCACTGCAATGCTACACAGCAAAAATCAGGCGGGTCAAGTGGATGGGTGGCTGTGGAGGGAAGTATCTACGAGAATTGGATTTCTATCGACTTTTAAACGAGAAGGGCACACAAAGTCGAAAATACGTTATTAGGGTCGCAAGATTCTCTGTGATAAAATCAATGGAGCAACTATATTACTATTTTTTGTCTAGAGCAATGCAACTTTATCACTTAATAATAACTTATGTTTTACCCTTTGGATGCAGTCCCCTATAACGTATATGTATATATGATCATAAAAAGCACTTGCATGGTTTGGGCGATTTTCTATTCCGTTAAATCCGTGGTATTGACGAAATTATATTATATTATATATCACCCTGTTAATTATAAACATATTATATCGTATAGTTACAGCAGTCGCCTCATATATAGATGCCTACTATATTATATAATACTGTATAATTGCAGGCGTCAGCAGATTTTTTCATTATTTTTTTTCCCGCTACTCTCGTGATGTCACCACGTGCCAAACGCGTAATTTAATATACGAAATCGGCCGAACTGCCGAGAGAAAAGGAATTGAATGAAGAAGAAAATGAATAAGAAATTATAATAAAAACACCGCGCTCAACGAAATTTTGGCACAAATCGGTAACTGGAAACATATAATAATAATAATATTATAATGTGACATACGTAAATCGTATAGGTTTCACATAATATTATACATTATCATATTCATATATATATATATATATATATCATAGACGCTGCACATCACAACATATATTACATTTTATACATATATGATATATTATGTATATATACTATTATATACTATTATATTATAATATATATAGGTAGTACTGTAGTAGGTATCCGTTGAAAAAAACCAAATCGTTTCACGAAACCGTGTCAACCGTGACGAGTTGAAAGACTTATCATCGTGTGTGTATATACAATACTGCAGCGTGTATAATAATATGCACATATTATAAAAAATTATTCGGAAAGGGACCCGCTGCGAGGCAAAGTCGTCCGTCCGTCAGTTCATCGCCGTTGAGGCGTTAAAATTAGGACACGGATCGCGCGTCGTTTACGGGCGATCGCCAATCACTATAACTACACTATTATTCTGGATCACACACGTAGGTATATTATACTATTGTTATCGCTCATCATTTATACTTTTATCGCCCTCCACGCTGCGTAAAGACTGTATAAATGTATAATAATGCGCGATTAACGTACGCTGCAGTTTGGAGCCTTATTTATTATTATTTGAAGTTTGGACGTCTATATAAGACTCCTCCTCGGATATTCGGATATAGTTATTTTTTTTGGGTTAAGGTCGGCGGCTGTGCCGAAGGCAAGTAAGTCAGCAAGTGTACGTGTATAATATAACGCGTACGACCGAAGATAATCATATTATCATGAAGACGGTGGATTTATATTCTAATAACGCGCGCGCGGTCGACGTATATATACGATAATATATTTATATGAATACATGTATGCATTATACAGGGTGATTCTTTTATCGTGAACTGGACAATGTCTTGGAAAATGCAAGGTATAAATTGTTCAAAATACTGTTTAACATGTAATTTTTTTCACATGTTTACACATCCAAATTAATTCATTATTGATCTTCAAATTAAAAAAAAAAAAAAACTTTGAAAATTCACTTTATTTTCTAAGATACTGAGATTCTTAAATACTTTTACAAGGTTCAAAATAGAAGAATCTCCCTGTATTATTTACCTATAGGTTATACACATCGTTTACACATTTTTCCACGATGTGCCCCGTATATACAGCACTCAGAAGCAGTATAATAATATTAGCAGGTACCTATATAGTGAACGAACCATCGTATAATACATTATAAAATTATAATATATTACGTTATTTAATATCGTAAATATTTCAAGTACGTCTTACCGGAGAGATCTTTGCGTATAAATTAAATCTTAAATACTTTATTATACAGGTACGCGACTACATGTTGAATGTATATTATATATTATATATACTCGTATAAAAATAATATTCGCGTTCAATGTAACACATAGAGCAGTGTATACGACTGTTGTAGTAGTATAGTACATCATACAGAATAATATATATGTGCATCCATTAAAATGGAGGTGTCAGTATACTGTTTTTTTTATAGAGATGATGAGGATTGGATTATGGAATATATTATTTATTTATTATTATATTACTTTAGGTGCAATGAAAACTGTTTGCTGATACCTATATCCATATACATCCGTGTCGATAAAGCATGGGTGTTTATATATATTATTTCCATACGCTTGACACGTTTTATTTTATAAAAATCTTATAAAAGTTTGTTTACCCAACAATAATGTTATTTTGAAAAGATACTAGAAAAATAACATTTGTATTTATACCATATAGGTTTATAGTTCTATAAACTTCTATTTGTATATTTGCGTAAGACGTATGTTGTTAGATATTAATATAATCCTACTAATATTGTAAACGCGAAAGCTTGTAAGTATGTTTGTTACGTTTTCACGTAAAAACTACTGAATGGGTTTTAATGAAACTTTACAATAATATAGCTTTTACATCAGAATAACACATAGGCTACAAATCACCCCCCTAGGACCAACCAGGGTATGTGATCAAACGGTGATTTAGAGATTTACGGTGGAAATTTTTGTTTATAAGTGGTCGCCATGGGTTTTAAAGCTATTATAATTTATAATAATAATTATTGGTTGCCGTGAAATCAGTGTATTCATTCAATTTGTGGATGAGGAGGAAATATTGGTCGACAGACTCGGCATTCACAATTAATCCAGCCGTTTAGGAGTTTAGTGACATACTTGGTATAACTTTGATACTTTAGAGTTAAATTATAAGGTTGCGTACAAACAGCACGGGGTCCGCGATCTACCGCGGTAGATTGCCTATCTGATAATATGCTGCTGCGAATCAGAATTTTTATTCCAGGCAACAGAAGAGTTAAGATAAATTTTGAATACCATACACCAAATATTAAGTAACGAATTGAACAAAGTTTGAGTCATACAGAGTTGGTACATTTAACGGGAAATGAATTAGTACACGGGATCAGCTAGTATGATAATAAGTCAACTCTTATATTCTATATGCAGTTCACACCAGACATAGGAGACTAATTCAATGATTATTACAAAAAATAAAACGGATAAATATAATTGTATTTAAAATACTTTTTTCCGTTGAAAACTTTTAAAAGTGGACTCGTTCCATTTCTGTGCAGCTATAGCGAATCATCTATACATAGAACGTCCGACGTCAGTTTTTCAAGCCGTAGCCCGTATTCGTTAAATCATATAAAATATGCATGTAAAGTATACGAAACGCGTCTATCGATTGTTACGCTTAATTGTCTCGACTTACGACAAACGCACGGACGATGATAAATATTTCAAAAGGCCGCATTACTATTATATAATATATTATATATTATTTTACATCGTATAGCTACCATATATATACACGTTATATACAAAGGCCTCGCTCCTTTAAGCCATAGGTATATAGTAGTTATATTATATATATTATAAGCTGAAAAAGAAAAAACCGTTAACCGAGCGTGTTTCGAGAAAAACGCGGTCTCTACAGTCTTATTATTACGTTATTATACTTACGATACATATAGCGGGTACCGACCGTTACACCGCGGACGGGGCAAGTCCAGGGCCACGATTGGCCACTGTCCGGAAAAATAGTCCGCTGCGCGGATTCCTCTATATACGCATATAATAATATAATAATAATAATAATAATAAATAATACCCAAATATTCTTTTCACGATTGTATACGTCCTTTCACCGCGGCAAGTACACACCGTACATGGCTATGTGTATATATATATATATATTATATACCCTGCACAACGGGACAAGTAGGTATAATATAATATATCACATTATTATGTGTGCGTATAATATGTATATAGATAAAATATTGTATGTACATAGGTACCGCGACAACGACGGTGGCGACGACGACGACCGGATAGCCCTCTTTGACCCTATTTAAATTTGTTACATCCCGAAGAACACCCCTGCACCCCCCGGTGAAGAAGATACGCGGTCACTCGCTTAATATATTAACAACATATTATATTGTATATCGCGGGGCGGCTGCGGAGGTCGCGTACACGGTCTAACCCCGGAAGTTTGGTGCACCCCGCGGCAAGAAGAGAAAATAAAAAAGGGGGTGAAAAGGACACGACGGTGATGGGCAGCCGCCGCGGCGAAAGGGTCAAGTTACCTGTCACGCGGTCCCTGCCTGCCAACTGGAGCGATTTGCACGCGGTGCTGCTTTCTTCGCGCGACCGCTCATTATCTGCGTACACTCGGGCACTGCACGCACCGAACGGCGCATAATGCGATATATATTATCATTATTATTATAAGTGCGTGTGCGTATGTGCGTGTTTGTGTGTGTGTGTGTGTGTCGTACAAATACGAATATGCAAATCGAATATATAAACGAAACCCCCATGGGAATCGGACCATTTATTTCAATATGCGCCGCGATACGTATCAAAAGGTAGGTCAATTCGGGCATTGTCCAATATAATATGTATGTATATACAGCCACTTTTTCCCTCTTTTATTTTCCGATCAAAATGTACGTTACGAATTATTTTTTTTCGTCATTCACCTCGTCCGTGCGTCGAACGGAAAATATAACGGCCGAAAAATTGTACTCTATATAATATTATAATAATAATAATAATATATAAAGAAGGTATAATGTACCTATACTATATATTATTATTGTGCCGCAACGCGATATATATACGACGTACGCTTTTCCCGACGCTCCTTCATAATTTCTGTCGCGGACGACGATGACTGACATCATTATAATATTATCATCGTAGCCGGCAGGTATATAGAATATAGTAATATACTATATATTAATTTTCTTGTATCGCTGCAGCAGCAGCAGTAGCAACAGTAGATACGCACAGTCTTGTTTCCAGACCGTCGCCACCGCTGTGCATAGCAGAATATAGTTGATCGACGGCATTAAAATCGAATTTAAAACGAATTACCATTTCTATGATTCGTTTGGGAAAAAGAATTTACGACCGTTGCCATAACGCCGCAGCAGTCGCATACCTATAATATATATCAACTATATTATAATATGTGCCTATGTCTATATTATAGTATATATACAACATACATATTATTATATATTTACACGAGAACGCTGCAACGAATTTGTATATTATACTTATAATTTATATATACATTGTTCGCCGGATGTCTTGCCGTAGCGCTATTATACCTACACGTCATATTTTGCAAACTATCCACAGGACCATCCCATGAGAACGTTTTCGTTCTCATTGCCATAATATATTATATTATAATAATATGCACATGTACGCGAGTATATACGCACACACGGTTATTTTTTTCCATGAGATCCACAAATATCACATCACGTGTAATTGATGCTGTGTACAATGTACATATATATAATATATATTATAAATACATAGGTGTACGCGTCCGTTTTTTTTCTCTCCAAATATTTACTTTAAAAACAATGTTTATATTTATATACCTATACCCGCTGAGACCGTCACTCGTTGTGTGTGTATATTATATTGTAAACCGCCTATATATACTCGTTGCGAAATATTACTGAGAACGATATTTTTACATAATATTATATTCATACCATAATTAAAATCAAATCATAATTTTGTATATTATTGTAAAGTGAGAATAATCATTAGTTATATAGTACCTATCGATTGACTAGAACAAGTGTAATATTATTATATAAAATAATATTTATTATACGAATATAGGTACATACGTTTTAGGACTAAGAGCTAATGTTTGCCAATGCAGAAAATAAAATATATTTAAAAAAAAATTTACGTTGCAGGTATGATGATAATATTACGGCACGGGAAAAGATTATATGGATAATAGCTTGTTGGTGTTAATGTTCGTATTGTACCCAGGACCTAGATATAATATAATATATAATTTAAGATATTTAAACGTGTTTTGTTATATATATATATATATATATATTATATATATAATATATGCTTATAAATAAGCGATGATTATAAATGGATTTAATGACAGTAATTAAAAATTTACAAACTTATAAACACTGCACACTGGACGGAATAGAGGGGATAGTGAAGAAAATTTAATAATACATATAATGACACCAATTACACAGTGTTTTACTCTAAGGTTAGTAAGGTTACAAAATTAATTAAACCAAAATAAACGTCATCTCTGATACATCAAAACGACTCAAAAACATTATTGATTCAAATAGGTATCGTTTGAGTTGTAGATAATTATAAACATAATATTAGACCTAGATGTCAATACATGAATTATTATTCAAAACGTTTATGGGAAAAAAATTACTAGAAAAACTTATTTTTCCACATTTTAAATTTAATATTTATTAATTATCATGCAGATTTGTTACCATTTAATTAATACCGTGTTATAATTAATATTTATCTATGAAATATATACGTATATAAATTGAACGATATACCCTTTATACGTTGAATACATACGGAATAATTCCGATACGTATATTATTAAGAATAATAAATATTATATTACACATAATATACTTGGCAAAATGTTTTTTTTTTCTAAAATAATTTTATCGGAATAAAGTAGCTAATATAGATAATATTATTATATTAATAACGAGCATAATGCTAAATACCATAATCTATAAAACGTTAATGCGCACATTAGCCATTGTATTTTTAGTAGGTACTTATTAACTAATTTTAAATGAGGGTGCGTTCATTTACAAAAATACCCGTGTGCAGGAAAACTAATCATCAATTAAGTATATGGTAATCACCGAAGCATTTATAGGTATAATCTAACGATGATGTTGATGATGTCTTCTCAAAGGTGCACGAGAAATTGAAGAATATAATATGGATAATTGATATCAATATAATATAATGTCTATTATTTACAATAGGTACGCCTTAGTTCTTGAAAATATAATACTATCATAAAATATGTCTTATTCATCGGCATGTGGAATGGCGAATCACTGAACCACTGCACCTATATACTAATTGAATCCCAATACCTGAATGGGAAAAAAATAATGTACTTACTAATTAAGTCCCGGGTATAAACGAAAAATATACGAATTGAGTCGGTGGTTCGAAACGAAAAATATACAAATTGAGTAGTGAGTACGAATATTATGGAAAACAACTACACGGGATATCGTTCATATCATTTAACAAAATTTTGACTTTAAAATAACACGATTAGAAAATATCCATTAACATCTATAGATTATTGTATATATTATAAAATCCTTCAAAAATAACATTACCTGTGTCCTTATTCTATGGTACGATTTGTTCTAACTTGAAAGTCTGTTAAAAATTAGAAGAAAGATTTTTTTTTTTTTTTAAAACAATTTGACGGGACTCTGCAGTTAATATTAAAACATGGACTCAATTATTATTACATTTAAAATTTCACGGGACTCAGTTAGTTTATAGTGTTTATACCTTAAAACAAACGGGGACTTAATTGTCGTTATAAAAGGTTTTATATTGAGGCTCGCAGTTCATATGCACCTTACCTTTACAGAACTGTAATTGTTTATTGTTATTTTATTTTTTAATTTTCCGTTTAAATAGGTACCAATAATTTCGATCTATATGATATCTTATAATACTATGACGTCTTGACATAAAAATAGCAATAAAGATATAGAAACAATTATTGTTAACGATTAAACATTTAAAGACTTAAAGAGTGCCTATGTACCTACTGCACATTAATATTATATATCCATATAGATAAATTGTATGTGTATGCACCTATATATTATCGTTTCCTAATATTCGGCAATTAACAGTTTCAACTTTTCCGAGAATACCCTCGAAATTAATTACCTTGAAACCGGTAAAAATGAATAATTATAATTTAAATAGAGTCATGATTTATGTAGGTACATTTATATACGAAAAATAATACTGATCATTCCGAGATATTTAACCGATGAATTTTAACACGCGTTAATTAGATTTGTTTTTCAAATTAATTATACCCCACGATGCTTGTTTTAAACGCATTGTAATTTGTTGTTAATAATCCGTAGTTATCCATCTTTAAATTATTTTAATTTCATAAATATTTTTTTAACACGTACATGATGATGTGAACGTATACAATGATTACAATGCTGTTGTAAATAGTATATTAACTTAATATATGCACAATGTATACATACAATAATATATTATAATATAGGTATTATACAATTAATGATAGTTCTCTTATTTTTTTTCATAATTATTAAAACCTTTAAAATCTTTTGAAATTTTTCGTTTGGAGATTTCAATACGACTGCTGCGAGAGTAAAAAGTTTTGTTGATAAGAATTATAGGCAGCCCCTATGAATATTATTATTATATATTATTATATATGGCGCAGCGTCGATAGGTTTGATTCGGCCTGCAACATTTATAAAATATAAGATATTTATTAGATTCACTTTTCGTGATGTTAACACGTGTCGCCGAGTAATTGGTATCGTATATAATATTATATCATTATATTTTCGACGGAGCCTATATAGAATATTATAAGAATGTTGTCTTTCTTTAGTTGCACTACAACTGCATTGGCACGCCGTTAGCCGAATGAGATGGGGGGGGGGGGGGAGGTGGAAGTGCTACACACCCGAGCTTATAATAATTATACTCCGATGAGTAAAAAACATAAAGTGGTGAAACATGTAAGACGGTCAAGGTATGTGAAACGCATAGAATAGACACATGCTCGCGTAATGAATTGGAGTTGCAGTATATATATGTATACGAAATAGATAATTACGCCAATTATAATATTACAATATAATATAATATCGTCGCGGTTGACTATATACCTATGTATAAGTCTACATAAGTATGTCTCCACCCGCAGAGATCTGAAACGGTAAAATGTATCCTGCGGTAAATAAAAAAAAACACCTATTCATAAATGATTATTCTCCATAACTACATAGGTACTATTATAATATATGAATATGAACGTACGTGAGTACGCCCGTCGATGTCCGCGGCTGCGATGATGGGTATATAGCGTATAATATAGTACCTATATCAGCCGTTTATATACATATTTATAATCGTGCGGGTATAATCGTGTATTCGTGTGTATAATTATTTTGAAAAAAAAAATTATAAAAATGAAAATATCTTATACCTAGTATAACGCAATGACCTAAAAGTAAGCTTATTTGAGATATTGTCACTGTATAGAGTGCAGTGTTGGGCGGAAAACTCTTCCAAAAACCATTCAAGCGGGTAATCTGACGTGAATCAAAAGACCGAAACGATGATCTGCCGGCGACGTCGTCTCCCGTTTATTCCATCTATGCGCCAGACGCTAACGATTGAACGAATTTATGATCGCAGCAGCCAGATGCAAATACTTACCACAGCAGGCACGGTGACGATGAGATTCACATCATACATTATGTGGACCAATGAGATGTACTCGAGTTAGCGAAAAACGATTTAGGTATGATCATTATAATATACGTCATCACAGGTGCCGATAATTATTCATCGATCAGAATAACGAAAACAAAAATGCAATCATTGAAAAAAGAAACAGAATAAATAATTATAATTAGGTGCAGTTACCAACATGCGCGCGTGTGCTACCGTACTCCCCCGACCTGATAACCAACCCAACTTAATAGAATTAAAACCGCATATTGCTGCGTGCCCTTCTATCTGTCAATACTGTGCACTACTTGATAATACTCTAAAAATTAAACGGTAACAAATACGTCATATATATAGGTGGTACCAAGGGGGTGTATGGTGCGCCCTCTAAACCTAAAAAGGATTATTACCGTTTTACCAGAAATAGGAACTTAAATGATTTCAGTTTTTAAGTCACATTATTTTTTTCGATTTGTTCGCACAATAGTCAATGAAAAGTTGTTCTTCGAATGATAATCTACAATAGTTGATGTCAGTTGCAGTCACGATCTGACACTAACTGCAGATACTATACAGACATTCCAATATTACCACTATCTGCAGAGCTATATATTATATACTATATAGGTATACAAATTGATATTCATCAGTTTTTAAACTTCTAAAAGATGGTCTATATCCTATACTCCTAAGAGTTACCATATTATATATTAAAAGTTATTATTATTAAGTTTTGATGACTTCTTATTAAGTTTTCTTATAGACATTTTTTGTTTTTTTTTTCGTCTGATAATGCGAATCGGCAATATAGGTAATCTCTTAAAAACGTTTGCGCACCTCCTGGACAAGAGGGCAATAGTATATTATACTACACCATCGTAAATCTATCTTGTAAATCCATTTTCACCTATATATTCATCCTAACATATATTATCAAGCATGTATATAACATCCCGAGACCCGAGTACATAATAATAATACAGTGATGGAATCTCCTGGAAATCGAAATCCGGTGACGATCTGTAGTCTGACATAAATTACACTATATTATACCTAACCCAATCTATGCTAAACCATATGGATCATTATTCCACATCACCGTTCGTGAGTACCAACCTACGTTACCTGAACGGATTACACAATACGATGCGATAATTCGGACTTATCGCCTCTCCGCCGACGGGTATATAAATATAATATATTATATTATTATAATATTATATAGACGTGCCGAGTGTGTGATGCGCGCGCGCGTTTCTTTTCGAAATCGATATCGGACGGTGGCGGTGGCACACAAACACGCCGAGCGCGACATCCGCAGCGAGGTAAAAAAAGTTTTAAAAAATAATAGTAATAATAAATAAAACGACGGGTCGACGGTGGCGAGAGGAGAGAAAACACAACACACAACCGACTGTACGACGGTCTCCCCCCAACCCCGTCCCACCATCGCGACCATCGTAGCCGCTCAACCCTCCCCGCCGCATCGCTGAGGATGATCGTAGGGGCGGGCGGGTACGGATGAACGGGTGGTCTGAGTGGGTGGTGGGGAACCTGGGTACGCGCGCGCCGAGCGGCGCGGCGGTCACGTAACCGACGCAAATCAATCGAGAGATCGGCGCGGAGATTGGCGCGGAGGGGAGGACTCGGCGAGCTGTGCGCGCGTCCGGATTGGTCGGCTGCGTCTCTGTACCCGGTGCCCCGCGTGCAACCTGTCCCGCGACGCGACGGCCGCCGCCGCCGCAGTGCTGCTGCTGTGTCCGTCGACCGCAGTGGAGTTTGCTCCGAACGGACCGTGACCATCGCGCCTGCGTCCACACGTACCACATACGCACACGCGCACCAGTTGTCTCGCGCTCAGGAGATATCCGTCACCTCTTCGACGACGACACACGTTCGCCACGTACGATCGACGACGGGCCCGCTCGCATCCGCCGTCGCCCATGAAGATACGTGACGCCACCCGAGAGATCCACCACCTCGCACCACAGGTAAAGACAAAAACATAATAATTTATAAATAGGTAATTAATTAAATCGTCAGGATCGGGTCGTCAAAATCATTGAATACTTTTATAAATATTTCGCGGTGCTAATATCGTTATCGTTGTCCAAGAGAGGCTCTACAGACGTCGTCACCGTTGTCGAATCGTGATTCCAAGATTAATATTATTTACCATCGTATTTAGGATCGGAGGCAGGCAGGTAGCATTTGTACCTGGAAGAGCCCGAGCTCGACTGCGTTTAAAAATATACATATTTCCTAATTCCCGTCACCCGATATTAAGTTATTACGGTCGTCGTCGATAATAATATTATTCTCTGATTCGATCAGACTATTTTCGTACTCTCTTTCGGTTAGAGATGTAAATATTATCTCTCCGGTGTGTTTACGACGTGCACACGTCGTTATCGGCGGTGTACCCGCGTTCAATTAAATGCGAATCTGCAATCTGCAGCCGCAACCTACTGACTTCTCTGGAAACCGCGAGTCGTACACGAACTGTCCAGTCGGCCACTGACGGTTTAGCAGAGGCGTCTTGCAGCGATGCTAGATAATATTATTAGGCTCTTCGAGTACGAAATGGCCGACGACGCTATTTTATTTTGTTATCCGATGATAATAAGAATAACACAAAATATTATTTTTCTTAGACGACTAAAATATTAAATTTTATACGGTCTGAGTAATAATAATAATATTGCCAATACGTCGTCGTCGTCGACGCGATATTTTGTCAAAGCTATGTCACACCTGCTCTATCATAATATTGTGTTACACTAATCTACGAACGGCGGCGACGACCAGGCGGCATAGCGTCGGTTAATAATACCAATATATACCTTGCGGCGCGGGTTATCTGCCTGCAGTACGTGAGATTTAAGTGCACATAATTGTATACATAATAATATTATAATATAACGCGTACACCCGACCATTGCCATCGCAGTATCCGTGTCTGTGTCGAGACAATTGCTCGCAGACTCGGGGTCTCTCGGTTGTGCCGCGGACGGTTAAATAGGACGTGGTGTGTGTAGGTAGGTAGTATTATAATATAGGTGTAGGTACCGTGCGTGTATTTCTTTTCCGGGGTCAGAGCGGTGAATTTGAATGACAATAAAATTGTAATAAAATAATAATAATAATGAAAATATACGGGATGACCCCTTTTCGGGGCCCGAGGGGGAGCGCGCGCGCGAGCCTGTCCCCGAAAACTGGATAGCGTGTGCTCGGTGATCCCGGCGCGAAAACCGGATATGCGTGCCATTCAGGGAGACGAGCGTACACGATGTAGTTGCACTGGCTCGTTGCCCGAAAGCAGTCTAAAATTTTCTCATTTTTACCATTTTCCCTAGCTTATACGATGGTGGCGGTCTTTTTTCCGGGTTTTTCGGCTCCCCCAACGGAAAAATACGACTTGTCTTCCATCTGACGATCGATATTGTCGTTATCGAATACTCGCCGCGTAAAAAATAAATACCTCCAATGGCTGCGGGTGTTTTGGCAGTCTTCTCTGTACACATAAATCCAATTACGCAGGTACCAATCCGATAACCGCGCGTGTGGGTAAAAAACATTTTAGTCGGACTACAACATTATTTCTATTATTATTATTGTGGCGTGTAGAATGGTAAAAATAATATATTAGCCGTGTGCGGGAGAGCAGAAATGATCATTTACGTTATCTGAGTTTCGATGTCGTTAGATGGGGGATATTATAATGCTTTGTTTTCTACTCGGAGATCTAATAATGGGAATCATTATTATTAGTATCATCATCGATCCGCCGCCGTCTAATAATACGGGTACGGAAAGTACGCGTCGTCGACGAGACAGATTCTCTGGGTGCGCCGCCGCCGATCACATGTCTCTGCCGAGTAGCAGATAAAACGTCGATTAAAATATTAACGAATACCTCTACGCGGTGCGGCGATGGTGGGAGAGGAAGACTTATTTGTCACGTTAGATATTAGTATTTATACAGATAGATATTATACTACAACAACTATATACAATAATACGATAATTTATTGATATACTGTAGACGAGCGAACACCGACGAGATAGAGACGACGCGCCACTTCAGCGCCGATCCCGTCCCGTGTAGGCAGGCAAACGCGTGTGGGTATTTATCGGGAGCGCTGTCGTTTGTGTGACACAATATTTAAAAATAAAAACAAATAACGCATCGGAAGCGACAGACGGTAACAGTGTGAAAATCGTGTGGTCCGCGGTATACAGAGCGCGCGGAATCCGTTCGGCGGCGGTCCATCCCGCAGCGACTGATCTACTACGATATTATAATAATATGATGAGACCATCGGTGGCGGATTTTTCGAGGACGTTTGCGAACCGGGTCCTCGTAATTATTTGCCAAACATATCAAAAGCAGAGAACGGAAAACGATTCGATCTAATAATATTTCTGGAATAATGTGGTTATCGGGTGCAGTGCATCGACTTTCGTGGTAATAATACATTATATTATCATTGATTATAAATACTATTTATAAATAGTATTTATAATCAATGATTATAATATCTACATCCCAAACGCGTAGGTTACTCGCATATTTAGTATCTATAGTATACTACCACGAGTTGGTATAGATTCTATACCTACTCGTTTATTAATTACCTTTTTTAATGTATTCCTGAATCGACTGTACAGTTTATTTAGAATAACAGAATATATAATTTACAAGGAGAAGCTCTACAGCCGAGTTGTGTTTATACATTTTTTTTATTCATCTTTAAATAATATGCAATTCTAAAAAAGTTCTATCTTAATATGATTATTTCGCTTGAGATGCAGCTAGTTAGGATCTCGATGTTGAAGTTAGATAATAGACTGGTAACACATGATTCGTTATAATTCAATTTAAGTCGAGGTAATACAACTCAAAATATTTATTAAAAGGCGAAAATATCGCCCTGCCCCTTAATTATTTCATCAGGCTTTCATCCTCAACCCGTTTAGAAATTAAATCAGGCGTAAATTATTGTAATTTAGCGTGGTGATTACTGATTTCTCGGCGGTGCTTTGAAAACGAATCGAAATACTTGCGATACTCTGACATTTTTATTGGTAGGTACTTAAATATTGAATTTCAACCGAAAATAGGTTTTTTTTTAAACCTATATGGCTATATAATATTATACATCTATTGATTTTTTTTCGTCTTTATTTTTTGTTCCGCGTCTAATAATCGATTGCCTGAAACGGCGGCGGCGGGCACCGGGAAACGAAATGTATATAGGTACCGGCAAAAGGGCGCAGCTTTATTATTCTTTGTCGCGTTTTTTTTCTTTTTATTTATCTCCTAAACAAACGTCACGGTCGCAATATTGTATTAGCTAAAGATAACGAGAGCACACACACATACGTAAATACTGTGCGTGGCGCGTGCGTGTGTGTATGTGTGTTTGAAGTTCCTAAAAGTGATCGCAGAAAATTATCCGCCTTATCTTTCGATAATAATAATAATATGTCTTGAGAATACTTCGAATCTTCTCTACTCTAAAAACACAATAATTCGTCGTCGTTAATCTTGTCTCTTCGGCGTTCGATATCGGTCGGTCGTCATGCGTTATTGTAACGCTGCGGCGGTGCACTTTCTGCTACGATATTGTTACCATGTTATTGTACAACGTTATTGCTCAAAACGAATATCTACCGGCTGTGCACAAGGTTAGTTCCAAAACTGTTTATACGGTTATTTGCACTACACTCAGACTAGGTTTTAAGGGGAGTCAGGGCCGGGTGCCGCCATTATTATTGAAAAAACGCCATTACCCATTTTATTATTTTATAATTATATGTTTAAGACCTTAATAATACAATAATCCCTTTAAAGACTACATTTACTATTGTTGTATTACTGAATTACTTTCGGTTAGTTATTAATTGTATTTAAATAATAATTTATTTAATTTTCAGTGTAGTGCCCATATTATATTATTATAATATACTTAATGTAAAATATTGTCATATTATATTAATTATTAGTATAACTTAAATTTTGGAAAACTTATTTTATTAGTATTTTACTGGCCTCTGGAGGACTTAATCCGTGCTCGAGTCTATATTATGCTCCACAACGTTGTCGTATGATGTGTTGCACATCTATATTATGCGTGTAACCGGGTTTTACCTGCGTCAGCGGATACGCGTTCGAATTATATTTTTCGTCGAGTTTTGTTTAACGTTTTTTTCACCATAATATATTATGCATTATGATGATATTGTTGTCCCGACGACGATGTTATAGTATTGTGTTCGTCCCAATGTTTTGAAACAACGGAAGAATCGACCGACAAGAGATCGGGAAAAAACATTATTATTATTTAAAATTTGCTCGTCGCGTTCTTCTCGGCGGCAGTCGCTATTGCCGTCGGATATTTTATTTACTAGTCGCTCACTCACGAATACCGTTCGCCGGAAACGCTCTCGAACGGAAAAAAAACCTAGTGACAAACCAACAAACAAACTCGGGAAATGAAAAAAAAAATATTCCGTCCGCCGGGACGCGTTTTTCTGCATAATAAATATTCAATATTGCATCATAATATTGTTGTTGTTATCACCGATAAACCCACCACCACGACCGGTGGCGTCTGATATGAAATCGGAAAGAATTAAGAAACACGTACATAGGTATACAGTAATGTTGTGCCTATAACGTGGCGTTTAATCTGTATATCGAGCGATGATGAAACACATTATACGACGAAAGAGGCTCTCCACGAGTCACAGAGATAAACGTCGATACGCATTTACGATGCGTCTCGAGTGATCCTTCGAGACCTCATAACAACAGTCTTGTTCTGCATAACAAAATACATTACATTATTACACTCTCTCGTAGACGTATATATTAAAATATATATTATCATTATTTATTCGTTTCTTCTCTCCCTCTATCTTTCTATCCGCGGCCCCTCGCGAGGCACGGCGTGCACCCTTTTCGCGCCAGGATCCGCGGGGCACATTCGATAATCCCTAATTTCCATATTCCTTTTCATTTCAATTTTATTACGTCGTTTGTCAAAGGTCATCGAGGCAACGTGAAAAAACTGGTCATCCCGCTTTCCGAGTGCGTCCTCTTTTTGTTTAACTCGCGTACCTATGATATAGACGCGGAAGCTATACTCTTACCTATAACTATACTCTCAACCCTTTGGCGTAAAACCGTTACGGCGCGCACCTTGTAGTCGTTACGCGCGGCGATGCCCCCCTCCCCCCGCCCCAAAACGACCCATTTGTGGATCGCAGCGTGCCCGTAAATCGTCGGAAACGTTTCCGGCGTTGAAAAAAAAACAACGAACAAACAAAAACGAAACAAGAAATCGTCCGACCGAAATGCATATTATCCCGAGATCGCCGCGGCGACATATATATAGACATCCAATAATATTGTTAACCGCATATATACGACCGAGCATAGCTAACCACCAAAATATGTATTATAGAACGAACTACGTGTGATGTTTCGAACAGTCGAGGTCGTCTCGCCGTTTTCTCAGATCCGATCGTATTATTTTCGCTTCCGACCATGCGACTTCCTATGCATATGAAATATAAAAAAATCGACAATACGTTAAGCCCCGTCCGGTCTCGATCACCACCACCCGTCCCACCGATGACCCTAGGAAAACGGACGCGCCGCGCATGAGGATATATAGGCAGGCAGGCACACTTGTGAGGATGCGCGTATCCGGCAAAGAGGAAACGTCGAGAAAACCGTACAAGTGCTCCGTTTTTACATATACACACGAGCACCACGGTAGTTGTTATATTCTATATATAGGTTTACACCGTGTGATTATCGTACACTCGGGTGACGTCGTCGGTGTAATGCACATAGGTGTGTGCAACGGACGTAATAATGGTATATACATGTAGGTAGGTAGGTACCTATGCCATATATAACGCGCGTGGACCAAGTCTCTCCGTCGACGCATCGTTGCACTTATGTATATAATATGTGTGTGTGTGCGTGAGTGCAGGGAGCTCGGGAAGAATATTATATTAAAGAAGACGCGCTCACACACACATACACACAGGATGTGGTCCGGTCCGACGTTTATTTTTTTTTCATTCTTTTCCTGTAGTCGTCCTCCGCCTCCTTCTCCTCTTCCGCTCGCCGCCGTCCCCCTTTCATCCGCGGACAGATAAAACCCCACCCCGCCGCCGCCACCTCACTCGCCGCTCTGCTCCGCTGCCGCCGTCGTACCCGGTCCAGAAGCCGAAAACCGGATACTTTTCATTACGAACACGTATATAGACAATGGAACGAAGACCCCATCTCGCCGATACGCGTTTGTCGTTCTGATGACTCCTCTCTTCCCTCTTTTGTCTTAAATAACGCGCGAGAGACCCGACGCAAATATAATATATATAAACGAAACAATATAATGTATAATGATTTTTTTTTTTCGGTTATACCTATACTATATGCGCGTGTGACGACGATGACAAATAATATACACGTCCGTTAAAAATAACGCGACCGACTACCGCCTAGAGAAGAATAAAACAATATTCGTATAGCATATAAAATTATAATACCTAGGTAAATATTATCTGTGTGCGTGTGTGAGTGCGTGCATAATTTTCTCAACGGGTGCGCGGGAATACTCTTAGGATGCCGGCGAATTATACGCGGTAACCTTTTATTACATTTTCAAGCTGCTTATTTGACTGAGCGTACATTTCGTAATCGTTATTTATAAAAAAAAAACTGAAAAATTCACGATCAAAATATTTGTTTAACCTATAAATAGGAAGAAAGTGCTATTATAGGTATAAAAGATATTTGGTGAACATTTCAAGTAGGTTGGTAGGTATATCAGCTGCTATTTGTTTTTGAATGATAACAAAATAACAAAATCTATTTTCTTGAAAACTGGTTGTACGTAAAAATGCTCGTTTTCCCCTACTTTGTTTTTGGCCCATCATTTAGAAAAGTACTAGGAATTTTTCACTTTCAATCATCTCCTCAAAGTACTATATTATATATAAAAGATTTATTTTCCTGCCAGAAAAAAATATCAATATTAATGAACATCGAAGGTATTTTACTGCTCAAAAAGTTATAAAAACGTAATCCTCTATTCGTTGTATTTCCAATACCGCTCCGATCCGCATCTAAAACAATACTTAATCTATTCGTACAATATAAAAATAAAATATTATATTGTACTATCCGTGTGCGTGCGTTTATAATTTTCCCAACCGTTGCGCGAAAATTCTTCTCGGACGACGGCGGCGACGGGTGCGAGGCGTGTTTCGTAATAATAATAATAATAATAATAATAATAATAATAATAATAATAATAATATCATATAGTGCCCGCGCCCATGACGCTGCCGCGCCACAACTATTCCCTCTATACGAAATAATTTATATTTACACGGTACATTCCCGCCGTAGGGTTTTTCTGTCGGGGATGAACGGCGTGCACGACGTTCGCGTAAATCAAGATTGTATAGAAATAATATAATAATGACAACAACAACAACAAACGACAATAATACGGCGACGAGAGTAAATGGGCGAGCGCAGGCGGCGGCGCCTCGGTGTGGCGGCGGGTCAATTACACGCGTCGATAAAACGTCGTAGCCGACGCCGGAGAAGCGACGTGTCGTCGTCGTCGTCGTCTTCGTCTGCCTCAGGAGATTCCGGTACAGCACCGCCGCGACGGCGACGGAACTGGTTCGTTTCGTCGTCCTGGCGGCGATCGATCGAACGATCTACTGATCGGGGATCGTCTTTATTATACCATTTAAGGCATTTTTACGTGTAAACGAGTAATGCGTATACACCACACACACGCTTATGCTATTACACGATTTATATATTATGACGTCATCATACCCCGATCATCGCGAGAGACACCGATTTTCGACTTACCGAGCGGGTGTGGTATCTGATCATAGTTTAATGTTTTTATATTTTCGTACGTCCGCGTCTTTGCGTCGTACGTCGGGCGTTCTATAAAATATGTGGTTTTTTTTCTAAACAGAATACTTTATAGTTTTCCCTGGCTTATATCTGGTTGCATAAATAATTTATCAAATTAATGGTTCCCAATTTCCATACTAAAATGTATAATAGACCAATCTAGAGCGCCACTAAACCACATTTAAGGGACTAACAGCTCATTATCGATTCATACAATTTTCAGCAATTGTTCACAGAACCCGGCATTAGCTAGTAAACTAAATCTAATCTTAGATTGTAATTTAAGATTATAATCATTCACACATTATATGAATACAATATAACAACATAATATTTATATAATGATATAATAACAAAATAAAAGTTCATAATCGTGATTTAAATAATAATTATTAACATAGGTGTCTTTTTTATTATATGAGAATATAATTCTGTTCCCTTCGATCCGACGAAAATATCGTTAAATATTTCGTGCTGCTTGAAAAGTTTTATTTGGTCGATGAAGTTGCTTGAAGTATATTTATATGTTTGTTTGGAATTTAGAGATAACTTGAAGTCTTCGAAGTGAAGTGCTTCGTGTTCAGGGTCCATTTGAAATTATTACGAATAATTTTTTATTTGAACACTCGAATTGTATATTTTATAATGTGTCCCTGCACTCCTGCCGAGTGCTGACTGCCATAATAATAAGTAATAACCTGAAATGGGCACTGCATACCTAACCTAACTTATAGCTTAGAGAGGTTTGCTGATTTAACTGACAATGTGAAATTAAAAACAAATCGAATGAGAAATCAAAATGTAACTATCATTAGTGATATTATATAGAGTTATATGAAATTAGCAGACAAACTCACAAGGAGGGCAATACCAACAATTTTAATTGTCCGAAACTATTAATTTTGTTTTCCCCAGAAAGTTAATATATTTTCCAAATAATAATGACTAATGAGTGTTAATTTTGAATCAATATGAACGGTAAGAAAGAGGTGGGTATTTCAAATACACTTGCAAACAAAATCTATGTTAGGTTTCGCAATTATTTCCGCACCGGGCCGTTGCGTAATGGTCGTGGACGGAGGGGTTTATGACCACAAAACGATGGGATTCTTTCGGGAACTCCCATTATTTGCGCTTCATCGTATCGTTTACATCTGTGACGTTATTCTGTATCCGTCTCTACACAATCAACACGAGTTCGTTATTGTAGATTAAACGTGGAGATTTATTTTCAGATAAAATAATACCTATCGCGGAATTACAGCTATTGTACTCGCTGTAATCACTGATAATAATAATTATCGCTCGTGACCTTCGTCGGCGGGGGAAAGATGATATTTAAAAAGAAAAAATGTTCTTCCATAACATTTATAATAATATTATCTCGGTTATAGAGCGCAGTTATACGTGTTTAGCCATCGATATAAATTGCCGGCCGAAAAAATATTATATCAGTGGAAAATGAAAAAAAAAACCCTGCCTATTATCTCCGTATTTTATTTACTATATTAGGTATATAGTAAATATACCTAATATAGTAATTATTGTCAAATTGGTCAATTTTTTTTTCTTGACCTCGTATCATATTCATATATTTATATTATGCCGCAACATGTCAACATGAAAATATATCTATTGCATCTATATACCTCTATCCAACACTATAATACCTATAGTGTATATTATGCGTGCACACTGTTTTACGACATTAACTCGCGGAATCAAAAACGGTTTCGCAACCGTTCCGCAACTTATGTATGATAATGATATTATTACCAGGTATATAATATTATTATATTATTTTATATACCTATCACAAAAAAAAAAATGTTTTATTACATTTTTTTGATTTTTCGTGTACACACGCGGTTCGGATAGCTATTGTTTGTTATTATTATTATTTCTTCTGTTTAGAGGTTAAACTCCTGAAACTCTTCCATTGTACATTTGTACCTATCTATACGCGCGGGAAAATTGCGGCGGCATTATAATATAAACGACTCACGCAATATTGTATAATAATAATATACCGCTGACTCGACGTGGCATATTGTAATCTATAATGTACGATTTATTGGTTTTTGAGTGCGTAGAACTACGTCATTTTTAAATTTTTTTTAAACGAAAGCGGCGGCGACGACGACGACACTCCATCCGCGTGAGCGTGTGTCGTAATATCGTATGATATAGTGTTTTTTGAGAGAAAAAAAATGTAAAAAATATACAAACTATTATATTATATATCTATTATTATTTACACAAGCCGTGTCAAAAGAAACAAGCCGTCGCGCGTGTTTGCGCGGGGCCGCCGCTGCCGCTGCCGTCGGAGTTTCGGATCGCTCCGTCGCGGCGAACACCAAAAAAAAAAAAAAATTATTACAAAAATTAAACGGGAAAAAAAACAAACGGAAAAAAGGTGTTTGCAGTGCGTGTACCATTATCATCTTTAGGCGTGTGCGCTTATAATATGCATATATAATATATATGTACCCATACTACGTATGTAGGCTACAGTGGTACAATATACAGGTATATTATGTGATAGAAGTAGTGGGTGGTTATCCAGGTGACTGTGCAGCTGTACGCGGGACAGCAGCAGCACGTGCCCCGCAGATCATTGCTCTGAAAAACAGCTGCGTTCGTCTATACCTGCAGCAGTCAGTACCTATAGGTACCTATATAATATTATAATAACGCGCTCGCGTATACGTACGTATTATTATTATTATTGCTATACTGCTGCAGCCGACGTGTAATTATGATTATGATTATTATTATTATTTTTATTAATAATAATATTATGCGCGTCGGTGAAACGAAAAATAAAAATTATACCCGCGACCGCGTAACGAATAATAATATAACATTGTAACATATACGATATTATTATGTGTATGGTTTGGTACTTGCACGCGTTTTTTTTTAAAATTCGTTCGATATAATTAATAATAATATTATAATATGCAACACCGCGCGGGAGGCTGACGACTGCAGCGGGCCTGATGGCCGTCTGAGCCTCACCGAAATCCGTTCGACGCGTCCTCGCTGCGGTGCAACGTGCGCGGGAATATTACTGTATATTGCGATCACACTACAATATAATATGATATTATTGTAAAATATCCTTTTCCGAATGATGAATTTCACCACTCGAAAAATGTACATAAAATATTTGTTTTGCATATTATACAAAAACATAAAAATAAAACCTATTCGTCAATATATTATTATGTGCCTTTCGATGTGTGTGTAATATTTAATTATTAACTGTTGCGCGAATAAACCCTAATCTTGCAATATTTTGTACACATTTTGAGATCATAGGTACATTAGGTGGAATATTTTATATTTCAAGACTTTTCTATTGCATTATATTTTAAGTAAGTGGAATAAAAAAACGGCGGTCTCTTATGGCTTTTTTTATAATAACCAACGTGGTGTCTAAAATGTTGGGCTGTTATAAATATTCCAAACGTGGTAGGTACCTTACTATAAATATTCTTCACGCCTTAAATCCAATTGGCATAATCAAATAAAGTATACAACACGTAATAAAAATAAAAAGCACACACTGCCACACCTCCGTGACACAGCGACACTCGTAGTTCGGTTCTTTGCTGTGTAAAACACGAGTGATAAAAGTTAAGTAGATCATTCGATATCGATTGCTCGCACAGTTATTGAGAATATTATTCAGATACCTATCATAATATTATAAAATAGTCTGCGCAGTCGGATTGGACAGAATATAAAAATATTATAATGTCGCATAATATGCATTTCCCTGCGCGTCTTTAATCTTAATGACAACAGATATTACTCATAACGCACATATACTATTATTTTATACCATAACATATTATAATGAATACCGTCGGAAAAAAAAATACGAACTGTATAAACAATATATCGCGCGAAACGTATACGCATAATGGAGAGAAAAAAACATAATAATAATATTAAGCCCGACAATAATTATTTACGTTTGACCGTGTGCATACGCATTATAATAAACGATGAGGAGCGTAACATATTATAATACTATGATATTATATTAATATCATATTTATGTGTATACAATTTTTTTCCATCTATTTTTTTTCGCCTCGACCAAAATCGTCGAGCCAACAGTTTTTTAATTTCATTCAAATACGCGCGACAACGTCGGTAAACAGAACAAAAAAAAACCGTTTTTACGCTCTCCGGCCGATTTAACAGAAATTAGACGTATTTTCAAATCGTCCCGCGAGGTGTTCATCCTCGCGAGTCGTCGTCATATTATGCTACATATATAGTACGTCATGCATATTAACCTTAATATTTTAAGTACACCGTGTGTAGCTACTCTCGATTTCCAATAATTATCGCGATTCACGTCGAAAAATTAAAAAGAAAAAAACGGTTTACGACGGTGCGTTTTTCTATCTCTCGGCGATAATATTTTTTTTTTCCGTCACCGACAATTTTATAACATTATAATACGTCTTATAATCGTTTAACGGTCGGAGCTGTTCCGTCTCGTATTCCATATTGCATATTATTAATTTGATATTATTATAATCATAATATTATTAGTATACGACGCTATTCGCGTATCTGCAGTAACATAATCGTCTTTGATGGAGATCGGTCGTCTGGCGCGCGCCATCATAATGATATTGTACGTTACACCAACTACTTAGGCACTTAACTATATATTATACATAATATGTACAGTAAATATACACACTAAACGAATGCGTGCGGTTGCACCACGTTTATCAGGGATATAATATCATTTCCTTGTACGATAATAATAATAATAATAGTATATAATTTATCACCGGAGACGAAAAATAAACACCGAAGACCAAAAATCTCTGACCGAAGGTCACGGACACGTGCGTGTATTCGACCGTGCTGTATATAATATTATTATTACTATTATTTTTATTATTACATGTACAATACGATATCGGTTATTCGTGTGTATATATTGTTATATATTGTATATTATATATGTATAGTGCGTGACGATTGTCGAAACGCAAACAAACTATTTGTCTTTCCAAAATATTGACAAAATTATTATAATAATACATGAAGTATATTATACGCTGTTTGCGACTCTTGGCTCGACATTGAAAACGCAAAAATATTACTTTTCTGACGCGCCCAACCGAGGACGTTCCAAGACGGCGAGAAAACAACTACAACTGACTTAAACAAAATTTAAATTTTGCCACGACAAAATCTAACTAACCCAATTGATATTATATAATATATGTGTACCTATAATACATAATATATTACTAATATAAGTGATGATACAATTATAATTTAATATCATATTTTAGAAATTAACACGTCTTGTTTGTTTGAGAAAAAAATAAAATCGCGACGAAAAATCATAAATATAAAATTTAACGTAACCGGTATCTAAATATATTTGAACGATGCACGATTATCGATCGACGAATTCACCGCATCGTGAGATTGGTGTGGTGTAAGGCACAATACATTTGTTCGATCATCTTATCGGTGTTTAAATTTTTCTTAAATGTTTTGTGAAAAGGTCATAAAATATATTATAATATATTATATTGCGTAATATTAAATTATTGTCCGCTAATAATTAAATGATTGATCTCAGCGTGTTGCAGAGCAGCTAAAAAAACAAATTTTCATAAACAAGTGGTAAGGAAAACGGAAATAAAATATATTTTCATGATCCTTATGATCTTATATATAATGCAACTAATAATATAGGTAGGTACTAAGTACTAACCTATATATGTATACTAAAAGTAGGCTAATAACCCTAGGTAATGAAGTCTTTATATTTAAATTTAAAAAAAAAGAGTATAGGTAAGTACATCACAATCATTTAATGCGATATAATAGAGGAACTACGTAGATTGCTCTAGCATTTTTCGATAGGTTGTACAAAACGATACAAATAATATTGGAAATTCATCTGGTACCTACATAATATTTTGTACTTATAAACTGATGACGTACTAAACGATTTATAATATTTATTATTTACATAATATTATAAACCAATCTCGTAAATTGGAATTACAACCGGACGTTTTGGGACAGGTCGACCGCACTCGAGTCCGTAAAAAAAATAATAATAATGTGCACCTATATATAGTTTAGAAGATGGTCCGCGGGTGAGAAGAACACGCACAGGTTATTTTTTTTGATGAGGGGCTGGGGAGGGGGTGGGCAAGACGTAATCGCCACCGGACGATCTTGAGAAAAACAACTGGTCTTCTTCGCCCCACCGCGCTCGCTTTTACGTATTGCTGCTCTCGCTAGAGGGCGGGCGGCTTGTAATTATTATTACCGTGTCCTCCATGACTGCTCGTAAGTACGCGAGTGCGTGTGTGTGTGTACAAAAGACCTTTATTATACGTCGCGTGTGTGTGTGTGCGTTTTGTTTCCCATCAATGACCAGCATCCGTCGCCATCTTTGATCATACACACACACACACACACAGAAGACTATAATATAATGTAGGAGTAGTATACCTTGGGAAAAATCCCGGCCGCGCGCATACGCAATTATCGTACCCAGGCCAGCTCGCGACTACAAACACAATAATATTATATTATTTTATACATACGAACGACGTCGTCTACATGCGTGCTCGCCTTGTACGGTTCACCGGTCCTGTAACCACACACACACACACACACACACACACACACACACATGGGGTTCTGTGAGATTATTATTATACGAGCATGTATTTTGTTGTTTTCCTTCCTCTTAAATATATATATATATTATATACTTGTGCGTATCTGTGTGTTACGATATTATTGTACGGACGCGACTTAGCGCGGAACGCGATAATAATAATTACTCGTTCATCTTTGAAAATATTATAATTTTACGCTAAAACATTGTGCCCGGAAGACCTAGAGAAACGTCGAATACACAATTATAATATGCGTGTACCTATATGTGTAATGTGCATGTGCGGCTGTGCACGATCCCACGAAAAACATGCAACACTATAACTACACCAATTTTCTTATCCATAATATTTAGGGTTTTTTTTTTTAAAGTATTTATACTAAAACAGTACTCAAAAGTTATTCGCTGATCTAAACTTAAAATGCTTTCATTTCTAACCACAAACTTTGTATTCAACACCTGATATTCTAATTTCTAATTAAAAATCCACAGTTTCAGTAAATGCAGCGGCATGCTGCCGATATAATTATACAAAAAATTAGCTATTGTTATTCGTTATTAAAATACAATAGGTAGGTGTATTATTATAATTTATAATATATTTAAAGCCACACTGACGAAAAATGGTTAAAAAATGATATTTTCTTGTAAAGATGTAGCAATAGTGTTATTTAAAACAAAAAAATTAACTATGAAAATTAGCGTGTATACCTATAGTTAAGTGGATCGTCATGTATGCATACAATATTATGTAAAATGAAAAGTGTTTTAACGATTTAACGCCGCGATGATGATAACAATATGTCAATATTATTATGTTACGCGCGCGTTGGCTTATTAGCGCCGCCGATCGGCTTTCGACCGCCACACCACTATTCAATAATGACAATAACAAATGTGAAGCTGTCGTTAAATTATTGTTGTGTTCCATAAACACACGCCGTATCTATGGGGGTGACTACATCCCCCTCGACGACGCCGCCGAAAAGGGCGCCGCGGACACGTAACAACAATAATGTTTGTGTGTACACACACCCTCGCTTGTTTTTTACGTGGCTTACCTGTGAGGGTCATAAAATAAAATGAAAAATCGACCACGATTCGATTTGCCTCCGCAGCAGCAGGCCGAATTATATATTATAATACTTTTATATAATTGGATCAAAAGCTACGGTTCGTGATTATTATTATTATTATTATAGCTAGTATACACTATAAAACACCCCGACCGACAGTCATCGGTCAAACAGATTTTTCCAACACCTCATATTAATGTAACTAACCTATGTATTGTATCATTAAAAAATAATAATAGCGTGCGTTAATAACAAAACTCTGATTTACGATTATTAACCCTTTTAATATATCTACTGATAATTAATTTTTCATCGAATGCACGATACCCAACAACAGAACTATAGGTACGAAAAATGCATTTTGAATATTGCAGTAAAACAGTGTTTGGACTTAGGATCTGCCAAACATTATACGCGTGACAGTTTATATTTACCCACAAAAATATATTTTTCCAATCGACTTAAAAGGAATAGGTACGCGAATTTATTAAAACATTAAATTGACGTAACCAAAGCCGGTTTTTCGTGGGCGGTAATCAACCATATGGGGCATATGGTTATAACCCCGCTGCCGGTTGATTAAATTAATTGAAATGTATATGCGTGTCTTTTTATTAAAGAGCGTTTAATATAATATAATGAAGGTAACGACGACAGCACAATCGGACAGCAGGCAGCAGCGTCCGTCCCTCGGGGAGATATGAAATTCCAAACCGGACTCGTGGCGGCACGGCGGCCGTCGCATCCCCCGACGACGCGTGGTGTTATTATATTATTATTATATTGTTATATTGGCGGGGCGCTCGTGCGCTGGTCTAGGCGCCGCCAGTGCATTATTGTTATTAAAAGATTATTGTTCGATTTGTGCTGGGGGAGGAGGATGCAGCCCTCGCGACGGCGGACCCCTGCCGGTGTGTCAAAGGCCAACGACGTCAACACACACCCGCCCGACGTGTTGGCAGCTATATAATATATTATATAATATTTTATTTGCTTCGATTCCTTCCCCCCCATATAAATACTTTAATATACATCGCATGGCCCCGGGTCCATAATCATATCGTCATTGTGTCGATCGTTATGATAATATATTATATTATTATATATTACAATATGGTCGATAAAAACTGCAGCGCGTGGTGTACATTATTGTTATTATTAATATGTGTAATATCCGCACTGGCCGGCCGCGGTTTATTCACTCAACGTGTGTGTGTATCTCGTCGGGGAGGTGCGTGAGCGACGGACTTAACTCTCGCGGTGTTGTCACGACTATCGATCGGCGAGAATACCTATCCAGTTGTACCTATATAGTAATGGTATAATATTATAGCAATAGAACGGAATATTTTAGCTTCCGTTTTTTGTTTTGCCCACATGCAAACACCTGCAGGTTGGTTATTTCGTATGCCTTCTCTTTTGTGTGTATGTATAATGTATATAGATCATATTATATAGGTAATATACATATTGCATGTGTATGTATGTGCGTAATTCCGTATACAATATTATAATAATAATCGCACCTTGCCGTCGCGCACACACGCCACTACGCGTATCATACATTTTTTTTAATATACGATGAAGAATGAACTCTAACGGGTCGACCTTTCTTCTCCCGCGCGCGCACACACATACATACACAAACGAGTAGGTACGCCGTGGTGTTGTTTGTGTGTACATCACCAGGGCGGTTGAACTTTTGTTACTATATATAAACGCTCGTTGCCATGCTGACCGAATGTATCGCCCGAACGGCCCGCGTCGACGTTCTCTTCCTTCTCTTCTTATCCACGTATTTAATGTATACATATATCTCATTCTCTCGTCAAATCGATTTATACAACTGCTGGCCACCGCCCGCTCGCCCGCCGGCGCTTGACTTCTCGTCTCGGTTTAAAAAATTTTTTTCCATCATCATTCCACGACTCATCCATTGTCATAATATCAAATTATTTGTATATGTTTCAGGTCTGAAATGTCATCGGAAATGTTGCGCGTAGACAATCTGCGACAAAGGTTGTTCTGTAATTCCGTGTTGGACACGAAAAGGGAAAGTCGGTGTCCCGTGTGCAACGCCATGTTTTCGACCACTTACAGTATGCGCCTGCACTTGCAGACTGTCCACATGGACTTAAAACCACAAAACCTGACCGCAAAAACGTTTTACCGCGAGTTCAATAACAACAATAGCATAAACAATAATAACAATAACAGCAGTAATAACAACAACAACAACAGCGTGGCATTCGCCGCAAAGTCACCGGCAAAAACGACGTCGTTCAATAACAGCCCGGAACTCGCGCACGTCACACCCGTCAAGTCTTCGTACAACGGCGACTCGACGTGTAGCACGGACTTTAGCGATGGATATCCGTCGGACAAGGATTCGTATTTTGGCGGCTCGCCCAAGGACGAAATTCCTCTGTCCGTGGCGGGTGGCGGTTTTATGTCACACTCGCCGGCCAACAAGAGGAGCAGCAACGGTCACATGAAAGCCAAGCGCACGTACGCGTGCAGGCTGTGCTCGACCGTATTCGGCAACCTGCGGGCGCTCAAGGGCCACAACTCGTCCAGCCACAACAAGTCCACCAATGGCATGTACGCGTGTAATATATGTGAGTTCGCCAGCACTGAAAAGGCGTCGCTGAACCACCACATGAAAGGCCACACGGGCGAGACGCCGTACGTGTGCAAAAAGTGCTCGTATGCGTTCACCACAAAGGCCAACTGCGAACGGCACCTGCGCACCATACACAAGGCGTCCAACGCCGAAGTAAAGGCGTCGATACTTTTCAAGAACGAGGATAAACCGGCTGGTTCAGCGCAGTCCACCAACGACGAGGCAACCGCCGACAAGAGCGAAGAACTGTACCATCACCTGCGTTTGCAGCATCACAACCAAACGACGACGGACTATTCCCAGTACGAATCGTCCGGGCAAAAGAGCTCGGAGGACGATGAGGACGAGTACGACGAGCCGCTGGATCTGAGCATGAAGCGTTTCAAACAGGACTTGGACTGCGAGCCGCAAGATTTATCCATCAACGGCAAGAGGTCGTCATCGTCGTCGTCGTCCGCCGCAGCCGTCGCTGCCGGTGATCACACGGACGAGGAGGACGTCAAACCGACCGCAACGATGGCGTTTCGCGAGCAATTCGTGCCACACGCCCCGCCCGGCTTCATGGACCTGTCATTACCCACGCCTTTGCACGCGTATTTCCTCAACGAGCACCGCATGTTCTTCAATGGAATATATCCGGCCGCGGAACGCATGCTACCAATACCACTCACCGTCGACATGATCCGCGCAATGCGGCAGATGAACGAACCAGTGGTCGTCCCAGCTCAAGAGCTGGCAGACCCCGTCGTTCCACCAAAGCCAGAGACGCCCGAGCCCGCGGCCGTGCCGCCTCCACCACCAGCACCACTGTCCGTGGACGTAGCGCAAAAACCAAAAGACAGCAATGGGTTGCGGCTGGTGATGAAAAACGGTATTCTAGTGCCCAAACAGAGACGGTTTAGGACGGATAGGCCACATGTCTGCGAGACGTGCAAACGGGCGTTCACGTTGAAGTCAAACCGCGACCGGCACGTCAAAAACCAACACCCGACCGATTGGCACAAGAAACCCCGGTCGTTGTCGTCCAAGTCAGAATCGCAGTTCTCGACCGTCAAACAAGAACAGCAAGATACGTCGCCGATATCGGATCAAGTGAAAATGGCCTTGTCGTTGAAATGCCGGCCGTCAGAACAGCTGCTGCGGACTGAAGACGAAGTGGATGAGGATGAAGAAGATGATGACGTAGTGGAGGAGGAGGACAAACTCGTCATAGTAGAAGACGGCGTAGAGCACAACAAGCCCGTCGGAGTCAAGGAAAAGTGCACCGAGGTCAAAGAGGAGTCCGCCGATCTGGTCAGTGTGTCCAGATTGCTGGACAACGCTTCACATCAGACATTTCCGCAATTCACCAGATCTGACGAGGATCACAACGAGGTAACCAGCAGTGAAGAAGAGCACAGCGAGGCTGCCAGCTATTCCGAAAACGACGGTTCTAGGTAAGTTAATAGTCAAACGTGTAGAAAAAAACGTGAAAATATACCTCTTGATGCATACACATTATAATAATAGTAATATGACGTGTGCAGTGACGGGTTTAAATAATTTTAACAATTTGTTTTCTGATTTTTCCCGACAGTATCAATGCCGTCAACAACAACATCGATATAAATTTTAACACGGACAAGGACGAGAACCGTGAAAAGCGGAAGAAGGTCAGTGCGTACGCAGCCGCGCCTAACAGAGTGCTGTGCCCGTTCTGTTACCTGTCATTCCCGTGGACTTCATCACTGAAACGGCATATCCGCACGCACACGGGTGAAAAGCCGTACCAGTGCAAACACTGTCCGCTGTCGTTCTCGACCAAGTCAAATCGCGACAGGCACATCCTACGGCTGCACTGCACGCCGCCCAGCAAGTCAGCCGCGTCGTCCGACAACGAGACGACCGCCGCGGCGCCGACCGACGCTAAGAACGCGTACAAATGCACATCGTGCCCGAACGTGACGTTTTCCAAGCGCAAGAACCTGATCAGCCATATAAATCGGGTGCACTTTGACAAGAACGGCGGCGGTGGCGCCGCGGGAGAGGATGACGAACGAGGTGGTGACGGTACCGAGGACGACGGTGGCGAGTCGGAACGTGACTTCTCGATGGCCATGTTCAACGGATGGTGCGGCAACAACGCGGCCCCGGCGACCACCACGGCCAACACCACCACACAGTCAGCCGCCGCCACCGCCGCCTCTACCATCACCCCGTCCAACACGGTCACCGGATCCGAACCGTGTTTCAAGTGTCATCTGTGCGATAGCAGCTACCTGGACAGGCAGGGTGCTCTGGATCACATCCGGATCGACCACGCCGAGTGTTACGAGATACTAGTATCGCAGGGGGCCATGGACAACGACCATGACTCGTCGGCCGTCAAACAAGACGACGTGGAAAACAGAAAGGTTGGTTGCACTTCGTACTATCGAATTATGTTAATTTTTATATTATTTTATATTTAGGTATATTATAGTGATTTCAATTAAAAAATTACGAATCGAAACCAACATGCATGTTTGTTTTTATCCGGATTTATAATTCTAGCTCAGTTGTTTCCATCGTTATTGTTGACCCTTTTTTTTTTGATTCGTAATAATCCAATTATTGTACTTCTTTAATTTTTTTACAATTCTAAAAAATGGAAGTTATTAAAATAATTAAAAAAAGTACTTAATACAAAAAAAAAAAATGTAATTGATATCTGTTTATTTAGAATCGGAATTCCACGAAATGATGTATGTATTTATATGCGATATTACATTATATACTATCCATAAATAATAATAATGTATAGTTTATTTTTCAAAACAAATAATTACATACAAAATATGATACAATGATATATGTAATAAATAATAATATTTATAACATGTTTTCAACTCCACATTAAGCAGAATGCTTAAATAAGTATAAATAAAATATCATTACTATCGTGAATCGAAAAAAATTAATTTCTTCAATAAATCCGTGGCCTAATTAGTAAAATATATTTATATACAGATTGATCTTTTAATGTTTTTGAGTAAAAATTACACTTCATTTTTACGACAGGATTGGTTACATCGACAATTGTGTGTTTACTACTCCACTTGATTAGACTTCAAATGATGATTATTAATCATAAAAACTATTTTTCGATGAGGCCTTATTTAAAAAAAATTATCCCGCTGCAGACTTGGAAATCGATATAATTTCTTTCCTGCATACAACCATAATAATATTATATATGCACGCATTTGCTGTAACTGGGCCTACAAATCTTTTTTTCGTTTCTCAGGTACTTTGCGCATTCTGCCTGCACCGTTTCTACTCGGCTGAGGACCTGCGCCGTCACATGCGCACCCACACCAAAGAACAGCCGTTCGCGTGCCTGTCGTGCAAGCGTCGGTTCACGCTCAAGCACAGCATGGTCCGGCACATAGCCAAAAAGCACGGTGGCTGTCAAGACCAGCAGTACGGAGGCGGCGGCGGCGGCGCTGGAGGCGGTAGCGACCACGAACGGAGGTCCGCCAGTCCTCCGAGCACCCCTCCGCCGACGGGACCGGTCACAGGTTACGAGGAATGTTGCGGCAACCGGACGGACACGGGTCTGATCGGCACGCTGCTTGGCATCCGAGACAGCACGGTCATCGACCAGGTGTTGCAGACGAAATCGCCCGAAGACGCGGCTAAAATGTTGGGAATCAAAAGCAGCAGCGACTAGAGACCGACACCCGCGCACAGGCCGTGACCGGGTTCGACCCACTTGTATGATAATTTTGTCAATAATTTTACACACATATTATTATTATTGTACCTATATAGAGAGAAAGAAAGAGAGAGCGTGTCGTCGGTAGACGACGCTTATAATATTATAGTGTTAAGTATATATTATTATTATTATGTTATTTTAAATTATAAGAAAATACGCGTTTTACCGTATATTATACTCCAATCGTGTTATTGGCTGACCGTTGTTGCCTTATTAAATTTTAGTCGATATTATTGTAGAGATTGGCCGCCGAGCGCCTACAATAATATCATTATTATTATTAATTGTATTCTAAGAAAGTAAATTGTATTTAAAACTGTTTATCACTGAAACGGTTACAGATCCGTTGTGTATCGTTAGTGTAGTTGTAGTATTGTAGGTTTGTAGGTAAGTTTAGTGGTATAATATTGTTAGTATCGTCGGTGGTATAATTGACGAGACGGAGTCAGTATCGAAAAATAAGAAACTGCGTTGGCATTTCTTTTTTTCGATACCGACTAGGTCTTCAAAGTCGTTTTTGGCGTCTACGGCAAATTTAATCCCCCCTCCTCCTCAATGGGAAACGACCTTATCGATCGCTGCTGAGGTCGTCGGTGTCAACAATATAAAAAATTTATAATATTGATTTTTTTTTTACCATCATGATTTTTGTACGATGATTACCACCGCGGTACCGGTAATTTTACTTATTTTTACGATTACTTATTTGTTCTTTCTTTCGTTTTGCGTGTTCCTCTTTCGGTACGCGCCCCCGCGAACGTCTCGAGTCCGCGTTTTCTCGCTCAACACTGGGCGAGTAAACGCGCACTCGACGGTTTGCGGATTTAAAGATTTTTTTCGTTCCGCATAAGCTCTTCGTCTTTACGGGAATTCCCGCAAAGGTCAAAAATATTATTCGGCAGAAAAATCTTTCGACTCGCGTCCGTACTCTTCCCGTATAATATGCAATTTCAATCGATTCGGCTCCGACGTCGATCGCCGGATTGACGCGCAACCAAACGTACACGCGCGCTCGTCGGTTTCCCGAGATAGACGACTGCGTACAAGGAAGGAGCGTCTATGTCCCGGAGAATTAAATCTGAATTAATTACGTAACCTGTACAGACACCCCATATTATATACTATTGGTTTGCTTAGTCTTAAGAGTGTTACTCACAACCTATAACGATGTTTTTTCGACACACCAGAGACGGGACCGCGAGCGGTTTCGTTGTTTTTGAAATTTGCAAGTCTGCGTGACTGCACTAACATATATATATATATTACTATAATACTTCTGTAAAACGAAATTATAAAATATAAAAAATATACCATCAATGTAATAATATTATTACTACACATAAACGGGGTTGTTATCCTATAGCTGACATTAATGTATATGATTTATTGAATTATAGACTTCTAGAAATGTTTAATTATGGATTAGTAATATTAGATTTTATCGATATACATATGCATTTATATGTGTGTGAGTGTGTGAGTGTATGCCATGTACTATATTATATATTATTATAAAGCACTGTTTTATTCATTATTATATTTATTATTATTATTATTCGTCAATTTTGGGCTGCACTATTATTATTAATTGTGTGTTAAAAGAAAAAAAAAATAATGAAAAAAAAAATTAATAATTTTAAAGAAATTATCTAGTCGAGCGAGAGGTGTATTTTAATGAAATAATCTAATATAATAATAGTGTAAAAAATGTATGTACTGAGCCCTCGACATTTTTGGCCATAATAATATCTAATATCGTATCTATAACAGACGTGGTTAGATATAGTTTTTTAGTCGTGTAAGGCACATCCCTTTTCTTCCTCTCTGTACATTCCTCTTTGTTCCAAAACCATCATGATATTATTATAAAGGTTTATAATTTTTTAACCAACAATTATTATTTACTTATAGATAGATTTTTTTTTCAGACTGTAAACATTTTTTTTTATCTCATTATTTTTTATGTATATACCTGCATAATATATTTATAATATAACGTGTGTAAGTTGGCATATTTTATCATTTTTTTTTCGTGGTTATTATTTTATGCAAGTGATACTAGTCGTTATATATATATTGGTTAAAGTTTGTCCCATTATTATTATTATTATTATTATTATTATTATTATATACCATTATTAAACAGTCGCCAACATTATTTTATTTATATAGACTAAAAGCGAATGTATACCGTAATTATAATTTCTTATGTATAGTAATATAGACAGTGCTAAAGCAATATTAATCATTACCTATATTTAAATTAATTTATTATAATATTTATCTCGTAGTTCTATTGTGTGTTTGAACTCCGATTAAAATAATAATAAGCAAAAAAGCAATAATTTAAAAAGAAATCGTATATGATATTGTATTTATTATTAATTTATAAAAGTTTGTTTTTGAAAAGTAAAATAAACTTCAGTGTGAGTGAATTTCATTGTGTTGTATTTAAACTCCGAAAGTATAATATTATTACGTAATATATTGGATTGTCCGATGAACCGTTTGACCATCGTTTCCACAAACGTATAGTATGCACATAATTATTCTTATTATATTATACAATTATTGTCACTATGGGCGCATTATTATTCTCATTGTGAAATGTCACGTCGTGTTGTTCACACATTCGGATGGTTCGGCGAGGTAAGTATGGTAACTGGTCAGTAGAAGTGGTGTTGACGTGTTATAGAAAATATTATACAGACACAGTGTCACGGTGCAGGCAAAAAAAATTCCAAGAACAACTACTGTCAACTACTGCATCATCTATACCAGATAAACGAATGTATATGCACATTTCGCTAGAGTTTCATATTATTCTGATGATTTCATCAAACAAAAAAAAAGTTTACACTTCACGAAAAAATGAATTAATTTACATCATTACTATTATAAATAACCGATTCGAATGCATCAATAGCGAGTCATACGATATCAGCTATACACCAACATTTACGACGGTTGCGAAATGTTCTGAAAATGTGATGTTGACGAACTACACAATTGTAATATTATAGACAGATATTATCATTTATCTGTTTCTCATGGGACTTTCTCGTTCGTCACTAAATTAATTTAGTTTTTATGCAACTAATTAATGACATTATACAAGTAGGTATTTTACTAAATTACTAATATTTAAATCATCGTATAATATTATTATGAAATTTCCTAAAACTTCAAGGTACATGTCAAAAATATATTTTAGTTGCGATGGGTATTTGCACAATATATTATTCTAATCTATTTTCTCGATCGAATTCGGAAAAAAAATATTGAGTGTAAGCAAATGATAAATGAAAACGGCCAATTTGTTTTTATATGAATCGTCGAGAAAATAATTTATTTAACTTCATTAATATCATAATCATGAACCTATGTATACACCTAAGTATTTTATGTAAAATTAAAACATTTTATATTTTTATTACCACCCACAAGAGGTAAAGTGGATACGTTCATGAAAAAGATAATTCATTTCTAGAGTTAAAGGAAAGGACATGACAATTAATAGTTAATGTTGGAGAGAAGATAAGGACATAAGGTGGGTCTAAGGTTCAATTGACACTGGAATAATATAGTGAAAGTCAGCATCTTTTCGACAAGACATACGATACCAATAACTGTAGTACTGTACCTATTCTCAAATGTTTTTTTTCAATTTATTTTTAAAAGTGCTACGAATTTTTTACCATTTACCTCTCCTCACCCCTCAATGTACCTCGAAATAACTCTCAAAGTTCAAATCATTTTTACTGCCTCAAAAGAGAAGACGCCATACAAACAGAAAAAAACAAATTGTACAATGTTCCTTTACTATCAGAATCTAAAATTTAACTGCCTAGAGTTTAAATGTTGTTTTTGCTGCCATCTTTACTTACCAATAATACTTACATAATATCTAATAATATAGTGATGTAAGGTGTAGTCTGGTAACCTACTTAGTTTAGTTTTATCGTTGCGCTCTTTATTGCATTGTCCTATTGTATATTTGTTTGATAAACATGCAACCAAACAAAGATATTTTTTGATGACTAATCGTATAATTTGTGAGTTTTTCCCCTTTTATTCGTGCTAAAGTAAAAATGTAAAATAACTATAGGTACTATCCATTAGCCAGAGGAGTAATTAACATGGACAATTGTGCTGATGATAATGACAATTAAACCACGTTATCCAGAAGACAATACCTTGCTCGTTTTTTTTTTAATTATTCTTAAAATATATATTATATAGTGTTATACTACTGTATATTATTATGATATGTTATAATATAATTACTCTGCTATAGTCGAGCTGTTTTGAGCATTATCTTTGATCATAATCTTAAATGGAAAGAAATTATTTATAAATTCAGAATATTAGAATTATTTACTTTGGCACATTGCAACATTAGCTCAAATTTCCAATTTTTAATTAATTATCGAATTTGTGTTTAAGGCACAGCTTTTAAATTGCATCTGTCACCACTGAACATATCATAATCTATTAAAATTAGTTTTAAATACACCTAGACTTTACTCTGCTATTATACTTTATTCTGAACTTTTTGTTGATAATGTAAATTCTATTTTTTATAAAATACATTCTATCATTGATTATAAATACTAGTATTTATAATCAATGTTTCTATTTAATTTTTGTATTTAATTAAAATTGAAGGCATTAAGTTCTATCATAAGTATAATAATTTTAGGGGTAAGGAAAAATCTAATATTAAATCTTTTTTGTGTTCTACTACTTTCGGAAAATGTAAGTATGAAACTTACTAAATCTTTGAATTAAATATTTCAAAATCTAAAACTTTTAAAAAGTTAAGATGTATTTCATTACTTTAGATTTATATAAATATATACTTAACCATCCTGTATAACAACTGTTTTAAATACTAATTGTTCTACCAATTATATTATTATTTATATTATGTGATTTAATTCATAATCATAATATAACCTACGCCAACCTATTAGTTAATATTTTTATAACTTATATAAGTTTATTCTATTTTAATTTTTCATAATTTTTGAAAAAAATATTGTTATTTTAACCAACTCTTTTTTAGCACGTAAAAAAGTAGTACATATCTGTGTACACTTTGTCATTTTACGTTAGGATATAGCCAAGGCTGGGCATGTTAATAATTTATTTAACTCAGTTAAGTTAAAAGTTAATACACACTTTTTGTTAACTTTTTATTAAGTTAAAAAAAAAAGTTAATTTGTTTGTACAACGCTAGGGTACTTAATTTTTTCCCAACCCAAAACTAAATTATAGAATATAGTGTATACTTTATACACTATACAGTATTTCCATATAAGTTAGATTTGAATGATATACATTTTTAACTTTAAACAATTCACGGTAAATATTTTTTGACATGAAAACGAAATAGACTGAAATGGTGAAATATAATAAAATTAAAAAAAACAAAATAAATTTACTTAACTTACTTCTTAGTTCTTAAAATGAAAAATTAATTCGTTAATTTCACGTTAATTAAAAAATAAATTTAGTAAGTTAACAGTTAAGTTAAGTTAATGAAAAGTCAAAAGTAACTAGTTAAGTTAAAAAGTTAAAATAAAATTAACTTTTTAACTAGGTATTATAATAATAATAATAATAATAATATTATTATTATACCTACATAGTACATATTGGCTATTACAGTATTACAGTATTACAGTATGTCAGTATTATTATTTAAAAACAATTCATTATTTTTATGAAAGAAATGCCTGTTTTTATTTGCATTTCCTGTAAAATTGTTAGAAAGAGACAGCAGTCAAGCGATTCATAAATATCTTGAATAATATGCATTTTAATATTATATCCCCTATCCCCATCTCTAATTGTGTTAAGTAGGTACCGCATCAGCACAGTATAGACTATAAACAATATATTTTGCATTACATATGGTGATAGTGATAAGTAGTAAAATATTTTTTTTTTGTCTTCTAGTTGTAATTATTGTTTATTAATTTTTATTTCCCACTATTATTTATTTACGTATTGTGCTGAAAATATAATGGGTAGGTACGTATCGTCGTCGTTATATTTCAAATTTAAATTTCAACCAGCGGCACATCTGTTATTTTTTTTATTACCTAGACATATTAAATTATTATTTTTTTAAGACTTAATTGCAGTGCGGTATAACTCCTCAACGATCGTAAACGAATCGACGGTGACGAAGGAAATATCCATCGACAATCGACATACGGAAAATTCGACACTTACGTTTTTTGCGAGGGAATAAGGTCAAATTGCATTTATTCCAATAATCCGATCATTACATAAAACCTATAATTATCAATGAACATCAGATAGAAACAATATTTTGTATTTTTAAGTTTAACATCTAATGTTTATTGTTATAATTTTAATAACTACATATGGCATATTATTTAAATATTATACTTACAATTTATAAATAATGCAATAAAAATACGTTAATTTTTAATGAACATTAAACAATTATGTAAAAACGAAATTTCGTTTTAAAATTAATAAATTATTACAGTTTATAAATATTACATAGGCAACATGGGTACATTCTAACCACTTACCATTTTAAAATAATAATAAAGAATTAAAACAATAATATACTGCTGTATTAGTGGCGGTTATCTTCAAATTATGCTGAAAAAAATTGTGAGGATCAGAGGATCCACCCTGAGCAAAAGATAGGCTAATTTAAAAAGGGAGAGGACCAAAGACCAACCAAAGTATTGATACTTTACTAATGTCGGTAGTATCGGAACGTCCCTATGTTCGGACTCTTCAGTAGATTACCTAGGTATGTGCTACATATGATAGCAAGGACAGCAAATACATAAAATGTGGTACTTCATTGCAGACTCGTAAGCAAAACGTTTATGAATTTAAAAAAATCTCGCATCGCTCTAATAATGTGATATTTGTAAGTTGTAAGGTCTAGGTTTGCAATTTTTATTACAAATTTTACTTTTAGTGAATTTAGTGGTGTGCCATTTATGATAGAACTTCAAATTTGAGCTAGATAGTATAAGATAGCGACGAGAAACAATTTTGCAAAGAAAAATTTGCAATAATGTTAGTTCTAACTAGGAAAAGGATTGAAAATAGTTTTTAAAACGACCATTAAGTTACTTAGATTTTTAAAAGGATGGAACTTATTTTAACCTTTCAAACTACGCTATACTATTTATATAAATGGCGATCTATACGTAAGTAGAGAAAAATATTGAAAAATGTTAAATTTTTTTGAATATAGGTATTGCTGACATACCCGTTGAAGGCGTTTTCACTACACATTTTATGTCCAAAGAATTTTATGGTGTAAGCAAGCCTGGGCATAAACGCGTTAAAAAGTTAAAAGTTAAGTTAAGTTTAACTTTTAACTTAACTTTTAAAATTTAATTTTAATTAACTTAATTTTTAACTTAAATTATTTTAACTGATATTACCTTAATAAATAACAAGTTACTTTTAATCAAATTCAAGTTAAGTTAATTTATAAATAATTAAATAATAAAAATAAAAATTATTATTGATATTACATAACCATTTACTAGAATAGGGAATTACAAATATAGTTAAATCAATTTCTTAAATAAATATTTATAAATATAAATATAAATATTTTACTGAAGTATAAACTCTAACAGTTTTAGACTTTTAGTTCCCTGAAAAAGTATTTAGAATTTAAAATTAAGTACATTCTTAAATATTAAATACCATGTTATTTTTATTTAATAATTTAAAAAAAATGTATAGTACTTATCTGTATTAGTGTATAAATAAATCAAAAGGTTGTATTTGTTTTGGCATTTTCAATTTTGTATTTTTTTCGAACCTACTTCATAATTCTATTAATTCAGTACCCGTGTATAGAAAAGCTATTGGCTATTTCCTGTGTTCAATAATATTTATGATTTTAATTATTTAAACCATATTACTAGGTATTTATAAAGTTATTATAAAAAAAAAAAAATAGCTTAACTTTAGTTAATAAGTTAATTGAAAATGTTCATATAACTTTTAACTTAACTGGGTTAAAAAAAAAATTAGGTTAACTTTTAACTATTAACTGAGTTAAAATGTTTTACATTAACTTAACTTAACTCAGTTAAAAATTATCATTAACTTGCCCAGGCTTGGTTGTAAGGATTTCCGATCAAACTTCAAAATTATGCTAGATAGTTTATGACCTACTTGAGTATTAATTTTGCTAAGAAAAATTTGCAAAGATTTTTGTTCTAAATAGGTAATATATTGAAAACAGTTGGTTTTTCTTAGTTGGTTTTTGCAACAATATTGAGTATACGATTTGACATTATTTGATAATTATTGCTTTTTTCGGTTGGGTTACATTTACCTTTAGCTAAAGACTTCTATTCTATACTAGATAAGGGACTCCTAAATAATTTACATTTTTATACATGAAGCTCAGTTGTGGACGACCGCCATTTTGTCTGTTGGCAAAACATTTCATTAATCTACAATATAGTATTACTAGTATAAGAAATAAAAAGTATGATCAAGACGAACCGTGTTTTCGTTCTACTTTACGCATGTGCCATGTGCATCGCCTCGTGTTTTTGTGCATACTGCATGGCAAAGAATACGTGTGACATCGCTTAGTGATTATTGTTGGTTGCCTACAATTATTATGTATAATTATACATTGCCCCTTAAAAAAATATGCGCAGTCTTATCATTGAGCATACTTATTATTCCTTATACTATGATTCATTATACTAAGTGTGTTAGGAATAACGTCGTTTTGAATGGTAAAATAAAATATTAAATGTAAAGTGATTTGATAAAAGATTTTTTTTTTAAAACGACAGGCTTTACCATATAAAATACCATAAAATTTCGTACCGACCTTGAAGCTTCAATTCATTGTGGGAGTTCGCTATCTAGTAGCATATAGAAATCTGTGGATATAGCTGATATATTAATATTATCTATATCTGTGGGTTGAGCTAATACTTTCGGATTTCGATATCGGATAATTTTCTGCAAGAGAGAAACGATAGGCAATTTGACAAATAATAATATAATGATATTGTAATATTAATGACAATACTGTGGCGGAATCCAGACTGCAGAGGAAAGGTTTACCATAATTATTACACTTAGATAAATTACTTTTATAAATTAATTACATATTATATTTATGTATTAATACATTTAAAAATAATATAGGCGTACAATCTTTTTAGATCGTTTTAATATTATAATTCGTGGGTTACATAGGTAATTACTTTTTAATAAATCCAAAATATGAAATAATAAAAATTAATTATAACATGATGCCACTGTTGAATAAAAATAAAAAAAACTTCTATTCTCAAAATCTATACTATAAAAATTTAATTTGTTCTTGTTGGTTTGGAACACACGCATATTAAGAACAACTCGGACAGCGGCGGCGTAAAAATACATTTTTCTCCGAAAAAAAGACCCCTTCCACCCCAGTACCAATGTTGATGATGAATGAGTATAATAATTACTACCTATGACCGGTCCGGTTCGCGCGATGGTATTCGGGTAATCGGTTATCCGATAGTTCGGAGTTTCAGACTTTCCCAACGAACACCGGCTAATGTAACTACGGGAATTTTATCGACGATAATAACAATATTATTACCTATAGCAATATATTATTTTCGGGTCTATTCGTGTTCGGTTTCGGTGTGCCGTTCGCGTTCTGCGTAGACATTACTGCAGTAGTGCGGTGTCGGACGGACAAGCAACTTAAAAGCAGACCTCGGCGCTGTTAACGGGCTCCTCTGCTGAATTCTATATAGTTTGAACAGTATATAATATTATTTAGTTTTAATTTTTGATTTCGGCCGTTTAAAAGATGAAAACCAACAAGAGAATCAACTTTTTAAAATTGTTTGCGCTGAGCCACCTAACCGATGTTCAGAAATCTCATCTATCGTACGCGGTGCGCAAGGACATTGAATCAAGAGAAATCACACGGTTATATAATAAGCAATTTCGCCGTTGGCTAAAACTAAAGAGGCGTAGAGCAGGTATAACACTGAGTATAAGACCTAAAGGAGTGAGTGGTTTTTTGTTTTTTCGTTAGTTAAAAACCAACTAATTTTAATTATAAAATAATAATAATTAAGTATTTTTACTATTTTTAATTTGTATAGATAATAATTAATTAGTAATAAGTAACTATATATAACCTAGTGTTAAAGTGACCACATTGATTTGTGGGCGTGGGTCCTCGCAGATATTTTATTCGTTCTAAGTAATAATTAACATAAATGTTTTATGACAGCAAATATAATAGCTTGAAAATGTGCCATCTAGTATCAGATTAAATGCTAGGTACCTCTGAAAGTCTCAAGTAAGCTTAGTAAGTAAAACATGATTCATTGTTATAATGGGTAGTAGGTACGATAACACACGTCTATTAGTGTAACGTTTGTTAGGGTACCAATTTGGCTAGCATAGACCTGGCTCTTATAGTCCGGCTAACAATTTTTTCTGAAGCCCAGCCCTGAGCGCAGCCCAGTCCAAAAAATGTGAAAAAAGCCCAACTTCGTCCCGAAAATCACCCTAAGCTCTTAAAAAGCCCGTTCCAGTCAAAAAATATGTTCTTGGATACCTTTTTACTTACAATTTCATAACGACTAAACCTAACTATTGAAAAACGTGGGCCTATTCCTATTCTCTACTATAAATAAATCAATTCATTTTTAATGCACTAAATAAAGTTTTATAATATAAAGTGCTCTAACAATTAACATATACTGTGCTCCGCTGATCCATGACACCGTGTCGATTTCTATTCTGACCATGCTGTTCCTTCGCACTACCATGTGGCGACCCAGACAGCATTTTGTAATGATAATATTATAATAGTATTATAATAACGTTAATACGTTATACTAATATTATTCGTTTTAATAATGTTATTATTGAACAAAAAATTTATGTCTGGGGAAATACAAGCTGTTTTGTTTTTCACCTGATTCGTCTGATTTACGAAGAAGGTAGAACACAACGATTTAATGATTGTATGATGGTGATTTTGGGGATTATCCATTTGTGCCAATATAAAAAATTCTTGTTGGGTACAGCCTATATTTGCGCCAAAATTAAAAAAGTACTTATGTTTTTCCGACATTTTATATTAAAAACTTGGTTAATGGTTTAATTCGTTTATTTTAAAGACACGGCTACGTTGTAATACTTGTAAATCACAATAAAGTTTTTTTTAAAAATATAAAATTTAAAGTTTTGTATATTATTAATGCGTACACTGACTGAAAACAAGTTTTATCTCAGGTGCATCACGATTTAAGATAAGATCTTATCTTCAATCGTGGTTTTATTGAAATTTTGTACGATGTAGGTACTCCGTTATCGGATTTCGTTATTAGTCGTGTAAGAACGATCGCAGTGTGATTCTATCTGACATTCGTTACGTTACCATACAATATAATATTCTCATCTGTACCTAATTTGTTTGTTTTAATTATTTTAATAATAAATTATATGAATGGAGTTTACGACAGGGAAATAAATAGTTGTAGGAAATGACCAAGATTATATTATATAATATTATATATTATATTGGCGTATTCAACCTGTGTATAATGTATATTGTTAATACTTAATATAACTGAGTTAAAATGATAAGGTACCAAGTATGTCAAATCTCTAACCTAAAATAAATTCAACAAAATTAAAATATATTGTCTCTAATTCTTATTTGTTGATTATTAAGTACCATTGTCTGATTCTGAAACTATTGTTGTAATAACAATTAATTTAATAATTTAATAATACTAACATAGTAAATGCAAATTAAGTTATTTTAAATTTACTGTTTAAAACAAAAAATACAGTTTTTTTTTTTTTAATAACTGACTTGATGACTTGATGACTACATGCACAAAAAACAATCCGTATAATGTGAAACAAATTAATAATAATTAGTGTAAGTACATACTAGATAGGAAGTTTTAGAATTAATATTTTATCGAAAACGATAGGAGTCTTCGTATGATTAAATACTGACAGTTTTGGAATAGTATTTGCAATGTCACAATTGTATTGCACCCATCACTGTGACCTTATAATAGGGATCAACTGAATGTGTATTTATATTATATTAATACATCATTAAGACGTATTCGAATATCGAAACATAATTAATTTTCGAGATTTAATCAAGGAACACTATTTTTAAACAGGTTGGCCTTTCTCAAACGTTTAGTGTACACGGAAAGTCCATTAGTACTATATTTTATAACGAGGTGTTTGCCAAAAGCCGCCTGCCGTTACGCTCAATTGCTTAAACAATATTGTACCCAAAGGGTTATTTTAATTTCATAATTTCAACAATTTTAAGTACGGCTGGATGGGTGTTTCACTGTGTTTGTTTTCATCAATAACTTTTTTCTTATTCATATTATATTTTCGAATTTGATCTGAGGTTTTGATAACCATATTATCTGTATGACTTTATAATATATCTGAGAGACCCACATTTATATTTTCGTTTTACTAAAATGAATACTAAATATAATATTCATATTATTATGAAAACCCCTAAAAATGTTTGTTTCTGTTTTTGTATTTCTTAAAAAACAAACACATCCTACATGGAGCTAATTTAATGTATGCGTTGTCTCCGTCTTATAACATCGCAAATTTACGCTTAGCAGACCATGTTTAGCTCCGTTAATTTAAAAATTAGAGTGAAGCAACCTATTATAAAACTTTATGGTAAGAACATTATCTGTGTGGGTATGTTCGTTTTTTAATATAGTTCAATTTTTTTAGCAAGTTATGCGTATATAATAGAGCGTAAATTAAAAATACTCATAACTCACTTAAAAACTGAGTTTAAAACATTTCATTTTCAAATATACGTTGGTTGTGAGTGTTGTGACTTTCATTGCAGTGTCACTATGATGATGCAAAAATCGGTGTCTTGAGAAAAAGTAAAAACAAATTGTTATGGCCCATACTCTTCGTAGAGGGGATATCAATTATCAAATATCAATAAATAGTCAATACTCAAATGTCAGGAGTCACAATAAATTCGTAAAATACCTATGTATTTTGTGTAATTAATAGCCAATCAAAATATAGTTATTAATATTATAGTAATAACTATATATTATAGTATGAAGTATAAATATAATATATTATATTATCTTATTTCATAATATATTTTGTCATCATGTGTTTTTCAGTAATGTAAATATTTATATTATGGAAAATGTAAAATGCATTTCGTAGTAGTTGATTAAAATCGTTATTAGCATATTACCTAAATATACATTATTCGGTTAATTATTGTCACTTGTAAGCCGTTAATAACGCCGCCGCGTCGAGTTTGCTTTTCTCCCAACTTGTTTAAAATCTATTCGTATGAATTATTGTTTCTGTGAAGTCGTATTTTTGTTCAAGAGCTTAGAATCATTTGTAGGAAACAGTGAACAATTTCTTGTATAATATTACAGTTGCAATAATTTAGGTTAATTGCGAAAATGTATTTTTAGCACTATTCCTATTTTTTGTCTGTTTGTTTTTTTCAAAAGGAAACGTTCAAACGTAGATTGACACTCACGACCGTACGCCATTTGCATGCTGTTTAATTATATTAACAATTAATGCGTTCGTAAACAGGAAAAAGGTGATTACAATTTTGTTTACACTATAATATAAATTATAATACAACATTTAAAATTTGTTTTCTGTTTTCGCTACATTCATATTATTTGCTACAGACGAGTATTATAGACGTCCGTAATCGATGCGACCAATTGCTGGGGTAGTACCCATCTCGTAATAATGCATAAACTGGTTGAATAAAATAATATTTTTAGAAAGCTTCCGAATTTAATTTGAAACGACGCAATTTGTAAATATAGAATTCTAATAATTAATATCGCCTTTTCTCTAGCTTAGAATATTATCATACGCATGGTGTAAACACGAAGGGTGCTAATTATTTTCGAATAATCCAAATAAACTGTAATATTATTAATTATGGCTAAATACAGTTTTCGTCCGGTTTGTGGATCTCCCCACTATTCTACGCACAAAACCATTGCTCGTAGTTCTCCGCATATCATTGGTCGGCAATTTCAATAGAATTTTATAGAAGCGGAGAACTACGCGATAGACGTGGCAAGGGTGGTATGCGTATCACAAAGTTGTGATCATAACTATTTATTTAGTCACGATATGAACGATTCATAATGAATCAAGTGATTCTTAAAATGTATAGTTTTGTAAAACCTTAAAGACAGTATGTGTCCCTCTTCGTCTCGATAGGACAAATTTAAAATCATCCTATAGACTAGATGTAATTTGGAAAACTTTCCTATTTTACAAAATTCGTCAATTTCTGCGTGCACGTTTCTTCTAATTTATTTAAAATGTAGGTTTGATGATTTATTAATGTCGCATGTAGTTTTTTTTCCAGCATTATTTCATTTGGCGCCGCAAGACGTTATAATCTGGCGTCTATTATTAACCGACTGGAACGAACGCCATCCACCGCACCAGGCACCAAATATCACAGTTGTGCTAACGACATTATTTTGTCCAAAATAAAACACACATAATTACTTCTACACACTTTCGACTTGCAACTATTTGTCAGATTATCCTTTTTCGGTCGTAATGTCTGTAAAAACACGTTGTATTATACTTCTATATTCCATTATGGAGGACTATCATTCGACCCAGGTATCGTCAAATAACGTGTATACTGCTGTCCTCTAATTTATCATTGTAAAATAATTGCATATTTTTTCTGAATTAATTATTTTAAAAACTTTTCGTTTTAAAATAATATAAAATTCACTATACGTCTATTGTCTTATGCATCGTATTTTATAGTACCTAATGTATATAATATACTAGCTGCCTGACCTTCCTCCTAAAGAAATTATTTTTTTATAATTAAATTTAAAAACATATGACTATTTTAGATTCTGAACGAAGTGATGAATGTATTGATTTTACAATGATGTGTGTTTTTTTTTTTTTTGTTTTTTTTTTTTTTTTTTTTTTTTTGTGTCTGACGACAACTTTTGGAGCAGTAAAAATGCTTCGATTTTCAAAAGTTGTACCTTTTCTGAAAGGAAAGTGAATCTAGTTGGTACTTTGGGGGGTCAAAAGTGAAAATTTCCCAATACTTTTCAAAAGCGGCAGGAAAAACCTTAAAAAAATAACGGAAAAACGCGAATTTTTACGCAAAACCAATTTTTGACAAAAACGAAAACTTAATTTTACTGTAACTCAAAAAATAATTATTGTAAGCACTTGAAATTTGCAACAGATGTTTATATTAGCGTTGTCTATACAGGGTTAAATTTTCAAAGTGTTTCGACTTTTTTTGAGCTATTTATAGACAAATGAAATTTTCAATTTTTCTAAGTATTTTTTTTTAAAATAACGATAAAAAATTTTTGGTTGGATAGAAAACTTTGAAAATTTAATACAAGGTTTCTTATAAGTTGTTCTCACAGTGATAAAAAAAAATCCAAAATCGTTAGTCACAATTTTTTTTTATAAGTGCTTAAAGTTTAAATTTATACGAAATATGTCAAAATTGCGAAAATTTGCAAGTAATTTTGTGGTTGAAAAATCGTAAAATTTTTTTCTTTTATAACTAAGCTTTTAAAATTTGGTACAAGGTTCTCCATAAGTTTTTCTTTAAATATCTGTAAAAAAAACTCAACCGGACTAAGACAAAAAATTTTTAGGAGTGTTTGAAATTTAAATTTTTACAAAACCGCATTAAATAACGGTTTAGCCTCAAACGATTTTTGATATTTGTTATTATTCAAAAAGTATGAGTCGTAGACACTTGAAAATTTTACCAGTTGTTTAAATTGACATTTTCTTTATATAGTTTTATTTTCAAAATATTTCACTAATTTTTAATCTATTTATAGGCAATTGAAATAATCGATTTTTTTTGATTTTTTTTTTATAAATGTTGATAAAAAAAAATTAGCTGGGACAAAATACTTGAAAATTTAATAGAAGGGTCCACATATGTTGTTCTAACTCCCATTCAAAAATTATAAAAATACATAGGCACAATTTTTTTTTATAAGCATTTAAAGTTCAAATTTTGACTAAATACGTAAAAATTACGGCAATGTTCAAATAATCTTAAACAGAAATTCATAAAAGTTTTTCTTTTTAATTCTAAGATTTGGAAATTTAATACAAGGCTCCTAACATATTTTTACAATAGCAGTTGCAAAATAAAAGGAATACATTGTCACAATTTTTATTTATAAGCATTTAAAGTTAAAATTTTGACAACATATTATGTAAAAATCACGAAAATTCGTAAATTATTTTATGCTAGAAATTCATAAAAAATTTTCCTTTTATATCTAAGATTTCAAAATTTAATACAAGGCTCATTATATATTTTTACAATAGCAATTGAAAAATAAAAGAAATATATAGTCACGATTTTTTTTTTATAAGCATTTAAAGTTCAAATTTTGACTAAATACGTAAAAATTACGGCAATGTTCAAATTATCTTAGACAGAAATTCATAAAAGTTTTTCTTTTTAATTCTAAGATTTGGAAATTTAATACAAGGCTCCTAACATATTTTTACAATAGCAGTTGCAAAATAAAAGGAATACATTGTCACAATTTTTATTTATAAGCATTTAAAGTTCAAATTTATACGAAATATGTCAAAATTGCGAAAATTTGCAAGTAATTTAGTGGTTGAAAAATCGTAAAAATTTTTTCTTTTATAACTAAGTTTTTAAAATTTGGTACAAGGTTCTCCATAAGTTTTTCTTTAAAAATAATATATCCTAGACTGACAAATCATCTCCGTTCAGAATCGTTTTTCGTATACAATGATATAATATCATTGTATTCAAATTTATTTCCATCCATTACAGTAACCCACTTGTAACCTACTGTACAGCAGAGCGACATCCACGACTTACCCGCCTTTTTTGGCTATACAAATAATATAATATAATTACATATTGTAGTTATTGTTATTGCTAATTTTTGAAAATTATATATCCTACATTTTGAATTCAACCACTGGAGTGGTAAATTTTATTCTTTTTATTATAGAATAGAGATAAGGTAGAAAAAAATGTAACAATAAATTATTTGTTCAATGAATAATATATATTTCAAATGGAAAAATGCAAGTGCAAATAAATAAATAATAATAATAATAATAATAATAAAAATAATAAATAAACAAACAAACTGGTTTCATTCGTCTCCAAAATCAAGTTAGATTCTTCTTATAGATTAAAAGAGACGTTACAAGTTTTGTTTATGGTGTAAAAGTGGTGCCGTAAAACACTAATTAATGTTGTAATTAATAAATTGTTGGGGTTTAGAAGTCAATTTAACATTGAATATTGTTTTGTATTAATTTCGGTTGTCATTAAAATGACGTAGGTATATTTTGAAAGATCGCCCCGAGAAATCTTTATTTGTGTTCAGTAAAATCGTCTTATTTAATACCTATTTCCAGGGCTTTGCACCCGAACGTAACCCGAAACCCGAATTAACCCAAATAAATAGCATAACCCAAAACCCGTATATACAAAACCCATTGAAAAAATTAACACCCAAAAAAAACCCGAAACCCGAATTTCCATTTGGGTTTACCGGAAACCCGAATTATTGAAAATTAAGTGGCATATCGATTTGTATGTATTTTTTGCAACTAACGCGACTAAGAAGATAAGAAGACAGTAGTGTAAGTTTGTAATGGATAACTCAATTTTTTTTTTGTAACTAATAATAATTAATTAAAAATTAAAAAAGACCTTGATGCTAGATGATTTTTTTATTTTATTTCACAATATTCAATAATAGACAATAGTAATTGTGTTGTAAAACATTCTTAATCAAAAATAAATATAACAAAAATATGCTTAGTTAAAAATTAAAATAATATGTAATAAGCTAGAACTTTCTTCTGTTGAAAAAGGACTGAGTAAGTACTAAGTAATAAGTAATAAGTATTAATATTTAATTTGTATTTCTTAATATTTTTCTTTATGTTTACTTTAAATATAAAATCAGATTACTGTATCAAATTTGCATTGAAAATCTCATGTTAATTGATATACAACATGGGTTTTTATTTTAACACCCGAATTAATTTTCATTTAACCGTAACCAGAAAAGTGTATTAACCCGTAACACCCGAATTCAATAACCCGAAATTTCTTTCAACACCTAAAACCTGAAACCCGAAAAAATGATTCCGGTGCAAAGCCCTGCCTATTTCTGTGCTTTTAATTTTTTTTGCAATCATTTTAAAAAAATTAAAAAAATTAGGATCGTTAATTTAGAAACACGTAATTCAATGATTTAAAAATTAATCGAATTTTGAACTATCCTATAGTGTTTAATAACTTCCAACGACTTTTGAATGTGTTTATAATTGAAAATGTCAATAATATATTTTATTAAGTAATTGTTTATGTTAAAAATTTGTTTTCGCTTGCACCGGGACAGTGGAAAAAAATTAAATAATTTAATGCGTTGAAACTGCCTATTAGTCGTCGTGTATACTGAATTTCCGCATATAATAATATTAACTTCTGACAGGTATTTACAAACATTTACCAGTAAAAACAATGGTCGAGTTTGTACTTCGTTCGGTACTAAAATGCTGAAATACCTTAGGTATGTTGTAAAGAAAATGTCAAAAACTTGTCTAGCGACTGTTTTAATTGTGATCGGATTAATTATTAAAAAATGGCGATACCAAATTAATAAAGAATAAAAATAAAAATTAGAGTAGGTATAATAGCTATACATAATATTAAATAGTGTTATTTTTAAGACTGATGTCTCGACATAAAGTTCTTATAATGCGTCTACTAGTGATGAAAATATAATAATTTTGACTTTTAATCAAAGAAATCTACACAAAATTAATTCATTAAAAACTCTTACATCTGCAAGCGCGCGAACCGTGATCGACCGATCGATCAAAAACACCGTCGTCCGGTGGTCGTCGAATATCGGAAGAATTTTTGGCAACCACTTTGGTAGGAAATCATTCGTTTTTTACTGTTAGCTAAACTTGTTGGCTAATATTATTTGGTGTCGTTATTATTATTTCATTTTGTCATTCATCCGCCGCGGTTCCGACCGTGAAATTTATGTTCACGTACCTACCATCATTATTATTATTATTAATTATACAATTTCGTCAAATCGTCCGAATCCACGGGTATTGCGGGTGCCAAAACGCTTTCAAACTGCATTTCTTGTATCGCCTACCCAGTAAATATAATATTATGTAGTACTACATAATATTATTATTGTGTATATATACTTATGCATCTAATGGCAGTCATGTAGTGTAGGAACTAGGGGTGGGGTGGTAAAGAATAGCATTTTTTTTTAGGTGACGCGTTTGTTGTGCGCGGTAGCGAGCGAGTTTGTTTGTTTTGATGTAGATCCCAAGTTGTGAGTGTTATTTAAATCACAGACGGTAAATTGAAAGCGCCAAGTGACACTTATTACCTATTCAAATGTGTGTTTCTTAATGGATACAAAGTATTATTATCTTTAAAACGGTGCAATTTGCAGTGTATAACACGAAAAATAATATCAAATACCCACAAGCATAAGGGCGCCAAATTAAATTTTGTTTCTTCTCCCGACTCCCGTAAAATGTAGGAAAATGGAAAAGTGACTGTCTTTCAAATAAAATTCCCTCGAAATACTAAACAATTTTCGATATTAGTGTTTTCCTACTGTAGGTACTTGTAATTTTATATATACCTACTACTTGAAAAAATATTATTACCTGCATTTTTCCAAATTGTTCTACATAATATACGAGGTGATCTATTTATGAACCTACTACTGAGTGAGTTTTATTTTACTCCTATACTAATCTTTTTGATCAATTCATGGGATTTTGGAAAATAAACCCATATAGTTTAGGTAATTAATTAAAAAAAGAGTGAAAAAAAATCTATTTTTTAAAATATTTTTATTGTTTTTTCGTTTATCTACAATCCTTAGGTACCTAATTAATGTTAATACAACGAGCAAATTAGATTGCATACAAATATATAACACGGGTAAACAGGAAAAGAGAAAGGGGTAATTGGATTTTTTAATGATTTAATGACAATACCTATTTTTTATTTTTACTGCATAACCGAATTGGTTAGGTTACGACGACGTAAGCTTAGTAAAATGTTTCCTTATCTAAAAATTTTGGCGAAGGTGAAAAATATCAAGTAAGTATATTAAACAAATAGCTTTTTAAAGTTTAGGTGAACTTGATATTAACTCGGAAAATGTGTGCATGGCCGGTTATAAATGGATCACCCCTGCATATTATATACATGGGTATTAAATTATTATTATTATTATTATTATACATCACCGGCGGCGCGAGTGCTCTGCCGAGAAGTCATCTCCACCGCCGTGATCTCGACGGGCAATTAAACAGCGTCTATAAATAAACGGGTGGCGGCGGGCGGGCGCACGCGCTGAGTATAAAGACCCGAGTCTCCGAAGGACCGGTGAGCATACGCTTCGCAGCTTCCGATAGTGACGTTTTCATACGATCATTTTTTATATTATTGTCATAAATTCGTATAGTGGTGCTGTGTGAGGTGTGCGAAGACGACATCGCCAGACATCGAATACCGCGACCAAAAAACTGCTGCACGTCGAAGACACGCGTCGTGCGCTCGAAAACCATCATAACGATCTAAGTCTCGTTCGGTTCATACATCGATATATTATTATTATTGTACTCGGCGCGGACGGAACGAACGCGTGAAAAATGCCGGTAAGAATCTGCAAAAACCAAACGCGTACGACGTATAATATTATGTGTAGATTATTTTATACTATATAGTATACTATAGGTAGTATAAGTATAATGTACTTGCAAGTTGCAGTCGACCTCTGTAGTTCAACTGGAGTTTTTTTTTTTTTTTGGGGGGGGGGGGGGGGTGGTTGGAAATATCAAAGCCATTCAATTGTTACCACTTATCACGAATAATATTATGTTTATATTCGAGATATCGAGGTACGAGTTACTGACAGTCGACCGTATGAATGATGTATAATGATGAATATGATGGTAGTATTGTTTAAAATATAGATTCGCGTCAAAAAGTATAAATATATCGTTAGATGTGACGATGAGACAATACGTGACTGACACGGTTACTATTATATTATAAATTATTATGAGAATATAATGTAATTTTTGTGTTCTCGGCTCAGGTAAAAATCACAATGCCCAATCTAAAAGCTATACAATAGTTTTTTACTATACAGATATCTTGTAAAAACACCCAGTGTGTTGAAAAATTTTAAGTTATAATATATAAATACTATGCAGATATATAAAATAATGATGTAATGAATTTAACAGTCTTAGTAATGTACGGCACCGTTGCTGTGATCTAAGTTGTTACTTATTTTTATAAAATAGTTCTGTATTGTTCAAATTTTTAAAAACTTACTTTAATTTCAGCATCAGAAATTGCATTTGCATTGGTAGGTACATTATAAAATAAACTTCATAAATTGGAACAAAGATTAAGCATACATCATTATTCATTTTAGACTCAAGTACCTATATACAGTCCTGTAAATTATATTTAAGTAAAAGTATTTGAGTAAAAGTATTCAAATACTTTTTTAAGTATTGAATAACTTTTTAAATACTTTCAGCATGAAGTATTTTGAATGGTATTTTAAATACTTTTTTTTGTATTAAATACTTTTTGGTATTGAATACTTTGGTTTTTTATTTCGAACATTTTATTTTTATTCGAAATAGGTAATTGGTTGGAAAAATATTATTGTCAACTACAATAATGGAATAATAATTTTATTTAATATTCTGTATTTCTGTGTTAGCCGAACCCCAAAGGTTTGTGAAAACCAGATTTCTAAAAAAAGTTATTGGATGTTGAATAACAATATTCCCTTTAAAACTATTAGATAACTATTAGATTACCTAATACCTATGTGTTTATATAACGATAATTAGAAACCCACTTTAAAAACCAAAAGTATTTGAAAAGTATTCCAAATACTTTTTCAAAGTATTTGACTAGTATCTTAAATACTTAAAAAAAAAATGTATTTGAGTATTTACTCAAGTACTTTTTAAAAGTATTCTTTACAGGACTTGCCTATATATTAGACAGCAAAGTTCAAAGTTAGATCGTTAATAAAACGCTACACTGATAAATAACGCTTTCAGTGTCCGATACAGGAAGTACTCGCTATGTATTACGTAATTTCTATCGCAGACGTTTAGCTAAAAATAAATCCCTTTTTACCAATTCGAAATGGAGAACTGATACGCCAGTATTACAATATTTTAATTTTAAAGCAAAACAATATAGGCTAGGGCATTAAAAAAAAATTATACTAAGTATTAATTTTTAGGAAATATTAAATATTAAAATTTCTCGATTATACATATAAAGTAAGTTCTTCTCTTTCGAGTTGATGAAATTATTTCACTAAAATATTAGGTTAACTTAAAACCAGACCAGTGAAACTGCAGTTATACGGAGCGTTTAATTTTGTTATATTCGTAATGAAGTTGTTAGAGACAGAAACGAGTAAATGTTCTAAAATGTAGTACCTATATAGTTTTGAAAAATTTCGTAAGTACAACAGAAACGCAATCGTTTCAACTACACTCAAAATACGTATAAACCGCACCCATATTGCAGTACGACGAATTGTGAAAGACACTATTATATACATAATATTATTATTGAAAAATAATGTATAAAGTCGTGACAGAAAACACGACGCGTTTCAGCGTTTCCCCGTATTATTTATTGTAGCCACGTGAAAATAAAAACTTTGTCACCCCACGTAAAAACGGCGATGAAGTCACATATAAAAATACAACTATTGCATTTCACAAGTTTGGTTTAGAGAAGCGGTTTTAACGACTTCCGAAACACGTCAACACCCTAGCTGGCGCACGCGACCACCGATCAGAAACCACACGGAACACATTCGCGCGAGTATCATTCTGTCTGTACAATATAATATTATAATCATTTCGCGGAAAATCGAGGCAACTTTGCGGCCGTCGCCATGTCGCAACCATCATCAAAGGGCCAAAAACTAATCGGCACTAGCTGTTTGATATAACCCATTAACGAGACTTGAATAAAAAAAAATCCGTTTAAACGCCGAAAAATCTGTTATACATAATATATATGTCATAACTACTCGGGGACTTGCCAAATTTTTTTTTGGCATATCGCGAATGGACGGCAGCATCTCGCGTTTGCAACACGATTTTGCGTTAACTTATTATTCATGTACGTCAAAAATATCCGCGGAACGAGACCACACGATTATTTATGTACAACATGCGCAGCCATTCATTCATATTATACTCGACTACATTATTATAATAATACTATAATTTCGCCGTGGGCGAGCGACGGTCTTTTCATTCATCCCGGGAAAATACGCCTAATATAATATAATATCGCGCAAGCGTCTTCGACCAGTCCGCATTGAGGAATGCTAACCGTGTTGGTTGGGGTGGGGGGGGGGGGAGAAATTTAATCGTTACTATAATATGTGTCTTTAAATGTGTGGTAGTGATTTATCAAAACGTTGGTGAAATATGAGGATCAGTTAAGTCAGTTATACCTACCCTTCTGCGTCTCTCAAACGGCGCCACTCTGGACTTACGCCGTGAATTCAGTTCGAGTATTGGTAAAATATAATATGTATTTAATGGATAATAATAATATGGTAGCGGTGTGTGATGCATTGGTGTGGAGCTGACTTGCGGTTATTGAATAATCGTCGGTCGCGATCGCGTTTCTTTAAAAACATGATAGGGGTACAACACAACACGACGACGATATTTTACCTTCTGCAGGTTTACGCACAGTGCTCTGCGTCTGGCATAAAAAATTGCTATGAATTATATTGTTACGTTTTCTATTGAATTTATATAATATATATATATATATATAACTGCGACGACATAATATTTATAGGTATGCGCGCGTACGCCTCTTTTACGACGCTTCTATATAATACCATACTGCAGCGGCGAATTGAAGGCGGCGGGCGCACCTCCCTCGTCACGCGCCAGTCGGACCGCCACCCTCTCACCACTGCAACGTATCTTAAATATTATCTCCTAACGAGCACTATGCAATATTATCATATACCTTTTATATTATATGCTTTAGAGAACGTCCAGAGTATCAAATATTCTATTTACAGTAACAATAATGAAGAGTGCGGTATTGTTTTTCAGTGTTTTTGCAGTGATATTCAAAATAATATATCGTGTTGTTTATAATATAGATTTGAAATCTGCAGACTTGTCTAAACAAAATGAAAAAATATATATATATATATATTATTTTTTACCAATACGCGTGGGTTGGTTTTTATTTAGATTTTTATTAATACGACTAAACGTCTATATTATATTTTTAAAAACTATTAGAAAAAATTAAAATTAATTAAAATTTTTAGTTATGATATAAAATTGTAACAACGCCCAATGGTAATTTTCGATTGATTAGCGGTATTTTCATTGAACACCAGAATAACAATTTATTGTTATTAATCTCCTTATATATAATAAATATAATTATATTATATATTCTGTCTATTATTTGTCTGTATTCTAGCTGCTATAAGTACCTAGTTTAAAATTAAAAAATCAAAATCTTCAATATTATATTTTTGTATGATTTAAACTATTGTAAACCTATAACTAATTATTTTTTTCAAAATATTATTCGAACTGTTTATATTATAATATACGCTTTATATAATTTATGCTTGAAAGATATTATATATTGAACTTTAAAATTATTATTCAACTGTAGTACTGTAGTACCACAAAGAAAATAATGGGGACTGAGTATTAAATTATCTCGCAAACCACTAAAACGACTGTGCTCGATTCCATCACTAGAAACACGAATCAATAAATATTAACACGATAATATTATAATAATATTTTGATTTTTGCATAAAACTAATAACTTATAGGAAGGAAAAAATGGTGTGACTGACAATGTTAGTTTGTACCTTATTACGCCACTATATAATATTATTATATACATTATATACGATGCGTTTTATTATTTTTTTATAGATACCAACATTTATATATATTATATTATACATATCAAAGTTTGAACGACCGCCAAAAAAGCAAAGCGAAAGTCTGTTTTCGTTAACGGGCTCATAATATGATGTATAATAATATAATACACGGCGCGCAGTCTAAAAATATAATCACAAATAATAATAAAAAAAAAATCTCATTAAATCGAAACGATCGAGGGCACTATGGAAAAAATACATACAATTTATATGTATAATATTAGTCCAAGGCTGGGCAAGTTCCATTTCAAGCCAAGTTTAGTTAATAAGAACTCGAACAATTTACCGAATAATTTTCTAATTTTTATTCTCCAAAACAATTTTTTTATCGAAACTAAAAAATCGTCAAATAAATTTTCGTGGGACATATTTGATGTCGGTACTTGGTATCATTACTCGTAACGTTTCATGTAGTATACAAATAATTAAAATACAAATATGTATATTATACAATTTGTTGTAAAATACGAGTGTTTGTGTGAGTCCTAGGGGACAGGGGGGTACATTATACCGTGTGTTCTCGAAAACGGGGTACAAAGAATGTGAAGTTATTGGATACTCGAAAAATACAAGAGTTAAAAAATTGTAAGTAGAAGAAATTTATGATCCAATAGCTTAATATCATGTCGGGCAAATACAAAAATATGAGTAGGGTATTGAGTAATATAATGCTAACTGGGACAGTATACACACGGTATATACACCGAAATCTATTTAATGAAAAAACTTTTTTTTTTTTTTCTTGGCAGACTAAAAACAAGGAACAAGAAAAAGAGATGTTGGAGTGGATTGGCAATGTTTTGGGCGAGCCGATTCCTGAAAGCGTCTCGTACGAGGATTATCTGAAAGACGGCGTCGTGCTTTGCAACCTCATCAACAAGATAGCCCCCGGATCGGTGAAAAAAATACAGACCAAGGGTTCCAACTTCCAGCTGATGGAGAACATTCAACGGTACGTTATTCTATATATAAAAATCAATATAGGTAATATATTAATATTATAATATGATTATCGCTTGCCGGTGTGGGCTAAGTAGACGGACGTTTAAAAAAAGAAAAAGGTGTTTTCAAGCATAGCTGGTACTCATAATATATTATTGGTATTATGTCCGATTGATTGATTGAATGTGAGTTATATTAAAATTAGAGGACGGCCACACCGTCTATCAATTGTTTGTAAAATTCGTTTGTTTCACACGGAAAAAACTGCTTGGTTGAGGAATTCAATTTTGGATGATCTTGCTGCTAATTTTGCATACACATTTTACCATAAAAATAATAAAATTTTAACCATAGAATTAGGTATGTTTTTTTTTAATATTCGTTTTTTTGTTGCCACGCTGCATTTTAAGCGCTGTGAATTAAAAACAAATCACATTATAATTTATGGTCTAGTCTTAACTGGTATTTTTACGATTTTTACCAATACAAACTCAACAATTTTTTTTTATTTTATCCAAATTGAATAACCTCAAAATTAGATTTCTAATGATAAGTGATTTTTGGACGTTACTCCAATCTGGTAGTTGGTACCTACTGTTTTTAAAGTTGGCCACATATATATTGTCGATTGACAATTTTCATATTTTATAATAGTTTCAATAGTTCATGATTGTTTTTTGAATAAATTGGGATTTTTTTCGTCCCTTATCCTATCTGGGCTGGGGGATACACTTTCCCATATTCTAAAAGTAGGGCGGTCCAATCGAAAGTGGGTGGGAGGCTGATGAGTTTATAATCCAATGTCATAAGGTACTTGTGGTCCCTCACTGGTCGAGCTTTTATATTTTTTTTATGTTGAAAGATTTATTACAATCTACATACCTAGTGGCGTATGTAGCTTTAAATCATATATGGAAGCGAACAAATTATTTATGACCAACCCCACCCTACTCTAACTGATGTATACGATACTCATATGATCAAATATGGGTAGTACCCAAAATAAAGTTTAAATTCTAACCGTGTATGTGGGCTTAATGAGGTTATGACTCACCACCACCCTTCAGAATCCAGAAGCAATTGCTTCTGAAAAACATGATTCGCTACGCCACTGTGCATACCTATACACTAAATACGTTTGATAAATGATATATTGACTAAACGGACGACTTGATTGAAGTGGGCACAACATTTTTATACAAAATTAAGTTATCGCGTCAGTTTAAAAATGTCGTTGATGACCGGTACACAGTACCTGCTATATACAGTACTACAAATGACAATCGCAAACTAATTATTGTAATTATTTTCTATTGCCACGATATCATAAAAATAAGAAAATATTTTTTGCACAATACTCAGCCGTGTAGTTTATTCCTAGAAGCTAAAAAAAGTTACACACATTGTGTATTATATTGCAAATGATTCATGTTTGATTATTTAACCATTATCACGAAATGTATTAACGTTATTGAAAATATTTAACATATTTCTACTCCAAAGTAGGTATAGAATATTATAAAATAAATATAATATAATAATATATTATAAAATTTTTATAAACTAAGAACATAATATTATTTAGAATAAAAGTAAAATAATGTATTACGCTAATACTCAGAAATTTATAATTTATAATTTTGGCTTTCCATTACTAATCTGCCCTCAAAGGGTTTTATCATTGGTTAAAATCACTACTTTTTACTATTATCATTTTATAGGCACATTTTTGATTTCTTATTCTAAAGAGATTGTTTTTGAAATACTTCGATGTATAAACTGTAGGTTAGGTAGGTAGTCCATTGGTGTAGGTAATAGGTGTACATCATGTTGAAACTTGAATAATTGTATAATTTTGATATTTTCAAAACGTCTACTCTAATTCTCTAATTCGACCGCGTGCGATTATACACATATTATTATTTTTTAGATTTCAAGCGGCCATCAAAAAATACGGTGTACCGGAAGAAGAGATTTTCCAAACTGCCGATTTGTTCGAACGCAGAAACATAGCGCAGGTGACGCTCTGCCTTTATGCCCTTGCTCGCATTGTAAGTTCATACCAATACATACCTAGTTTATAATAATATGGACACCTGCAGTTGTGCATGAAACAAAATTTGTATATAAGTTTGTTTTCTCCCTCTGACCCACGCGCGTAACGCACCAAATTCACGTTCAGCAGAACCAACCATATTGGTTTTATAATTAGAGAGAATTCACCTATTATCATACTCGAAGTTAAGAAGAATAAGAACATGACCCGTTTCGCTATACTTTGGCTATTTTATGACATTTTCATTTGTATGTGAGTTATGAGCATGCAATTTATTACAATTTTAAAATGCTGATGTAAATCGGATAAAAATTACAAAGGTAATAGATAAATATTAAAAGTAACAACACAGGGTTGGTTCTGGTTAACGTACATCTTCTGCTCGTTGTGTTTGGGTCAGAAAGAGAAAACAAATCCTTAAGAATCTGTGTACCAGTTGCAGTTGCATTTTAGTTTTATCTTCGCGGGTATGAAAATGATTTTTTCCCCTATCTAATTCCATTAGCAATGAATTACCATTCATATAAACCCTGTTGTAATATTGAAGTGATTATATATTAAAAATTTATATTGTATTCATCGCAATTTCAATATTTTATTTGTTTTATTTAGAATATATTATAATACATTATGTATTATGTAACATTAAAAGTGCAGTTTGTTAATAATCTTTGCAATGACGACTAATTACAAAACATTAGTGCAGTACACAATATTCATAATGTGTTATTTATAATAATAGGTAATACAAATTTGAACATCAAGATTAACAAACATTAAATTGTCCATGTCTTTGTACCTACTGTGATTTGTCAGGGATGCAACTGCCCTTGATTATGCATATCCATCAATAACTATTTAATAATATTAATTATACGCGTATTTGTTTACAGACCCAAAAGCACCCAGAGTACACGGGCCCGGCATTGGGACCTAAAATGGCTGATGCTAACAAAAGAGAATTCACCGAAGACCAGTTAAGAGCGTCCGAAGGTCACCTCAACCTTCAAATGGGATTCAACAAAGGCGCCTCCCAGTCGGGGTTGGGATCCTTCGGCAACTCGAGGCATATGTAATGATCAGCAACTTTATGAATAAAAAACGCATACTCCCTTCAATGATATTATACATCTGCGTACTACTATCATGATGACATGCTATGATTATTCAATTATATTTTGTTACACGCGAGGAAGCAACATTTTACTATTATATCATAAATTATTTTTTTTCAAAAAAAGTTCATATTTATACACTGTTTTTTTTTATTATTATTATACACAGTGCCTATATACTAACAAAATTAATTATTAAAATATATCAAAGAATAATTTTATTTACAAAAAACTTGCATCTTCTATATTACAATAATATCACCTATTTATTATATTTGTAAACCTTTTTGAAACTCTCAGGTCCATATAATGAGATTGTCCAAAAATGTTGGACTAGAAATTAATAAGTCACTTTTTTGTGCACTCCTGCGACATATTCTTGAACATGGCGCATTTGTCCGTGTTCCCCATATTCCCGGTGACTGGGCAGCTTAAAAGGGTTCAGCATCACTTCTTGTGATTGTCATAAACATGCCCCGGTAATTACATTATTTAATGGGATTTTGATAGTAAAATGGATTTATCTGTCCTTGTCGCTGAAGTGGTACGCTTTATGTTCCCTCAGTGCTCTTCTAGGTGACTAGGTCTATAATCAATTGCTCCCTTTTATATTCCTCATTCTGTTTTTTAACCACCAACTACATAATGTGCAACAAACTCAATCAGGCTGGAGAGTGGAGGCTATTAATGTCTTGCGCTTATGGAGATTTATTTTTTGTCAAATAATAGTCATAAGATGTATGTATTAATATAAAGCAATTTTAAAGGTAGTAATTTTATATTTGTGATAATTTGAAGTCCAAATGTTGACAAAATTGGATAGTCAAATGTACAATAACAATTTCATGAACATTAAATGTACATTAGTTACATTAACATTTTTATCTCAAAGATTTTTGTTACTATTCAAAAAAATAAGTTGAAATGTCCTACTGTTCCTTAATTATAATTTTCTATAAGTACACAATGCAGTTTTCAAAATATTTAGACTAATCTCTAGCTATGTATACCATAAACCTTTTAACAACCATTCTATAGTACCAATATTGATTCATAAGTAGAGCCCAGAACTTATGCATTTCAGCATTTGCTTACATTTAAGACTCGCCTTTATAAATATTTAACTTATGTCAAGCAGAATTCAATGATATAAATGTATTTTGAATTTTTTGATATTATTGGTTGATAGGTCATATTTTTTTTATTAATTTTGATGTATTTTGTAGTTTTTTTTTAGGAATTTTTGCATTTCATTTTTTAAAGTCTGAGCTCTAATATTACATTATGCTGGTAGTACATGTGAAAATTTGATGAATACTTTAATAATATCCAATATAACATATTTAATATTAGAAAACATTTATAATTTAATATTTATTTGTTTAAGCACCTAATTTAACTTTTACATTTTAATTAGTAAAAAAATAAGAAACAAGAAAAATTAAGAATATTTATTTTAAGCAAGATAAATAAATAAATATTCTTAGTATTACATTTGAGTGATATTTTTTATATAAATTAATTATTGCCGTCACGATGGTCGTCATCCGCGATCAATCACGCCATCGACTGCACTCGTCCGCCTGCGGGACCGGCTGCGATAACGCGGTATAGAGGTGAAATTATATATCTATATAAATACCACTCCACTAAACTTATTGTGGCTTGCCTGGTGTTCTTTTTTCTATTGCCTATATTATAATTTATCTGTTTTTTTTTTACTAATTGTTATTGCCTTACAGTCACTTTGTGCCAGACATTTTGTTCAATGTAAAAATCTTAAAATTTTTTGTTAATAGGTTTTTACATTGAACATTGAACTTTTTTGTTAATAGGCCATTTTTCGGTCAAAAATTTAAGAAGAACGTAATGTATTTTCATAAATTTGTTTGAAATATTTTACTTTTGTTTCACTGTAATAAAGTTGTTTAATTGTTTACAAAAACAAGATATTGTATCTTTTTCTTTACGTTAAGAAGTACCTATATTTTTATTTTTATTTATTTCAACAGAATAATGTTCCTTACTGAACATGCTCGCTCGTATGAGTTAACCAACAGTGTTTTTGTTACATTACAAATCTCAATAACGATTAAGGGAAGAGATTTTTTTGGTATACAGAGAACAATCCAATCTCGTCTGTAGTTAACAACCTACTTAGAATGTAAAATTAACTAAACAAATAAATAAAATTGTCAAATCCATATTATCTTTATTTTCTTTAATATTTCTATAAACAATGTAATCAATTAGATATTCTAATAATGGACCGTTTGGCTGGTGACAAATAAAATTTATTATTATTAAATTTACCTTCAAATATATTTTTTTTTACAATACAATTTTCAACTATCAAATCGCCAACAACATTAAATAATCACTTCGCAGAATTTGTCATTCATTTGTTTATACAATTTTATATTTTAATAATAATCAATGTGTCCTAATCATTAAATACTATGTACAAAAGAGAAACATGTTGCCCAAGGATAACGATTATCTTTTTTTTTTAATCTTTTTTTCTTCTTTTTAATTATTATTATTATATAATATGATATGCCGAAACGATTATTCGGTTAACCGACCGATTTGTGTGTATAACATATTTTATACCTATACAAGCATAGAAAAAGCAAATGTTTGCAAGAGTGATTGTATTGTTTTTCAATTAAGCGTGAGCGACTCCGAAATGTTAATAGAAAAAGGGGTGGAAAAAACGTACGAGCAACGCAAACTGGATAGAAATATGCTGCTAACACGCTTATCCTCAAGGACGGGTACGTTTGTATAATATTGTCTTTTTTTGTTTTTATTTTTTACAAATATTAAAAAAAAATAGTACAAATATTTAACGCAAAAGTGATGTTCATCATCGGTCGAAATATCCTCCGGGTGGGGAGAGGGGATGGTAACACAAATTAGGATAAGAAAAAAAAAATAAAAACAATAGTAGAGACGGGTACAAAAGAAAACAAAAAAAATAATAATATAATAATAATAATAAAGTCGGACGAAGAACGTTAACCTCCAACTATAAGATTAATAATAATGATAAAAAAAAAAAAATCGAACTTAATTAGAAGTTAAAAAAGTAAAAAATAATAATAAAAATAATAATATTACAAATAATATATATAAGTATAAAATTAACCATGGAACACAAAAAGGTATTATCCTTAAATACATCAGTCGATGGATTTTTTTTTTATACAACGATATCGAGTCACTATGAGTTTAAAAATTGTCTAAATATACACGTTACGAAAGTTTTCGGTCTATACACGATCCCTAGAAAAATTGTCGATACATACACAGCACACACACATGTAGGTAGGTACATAATACTATCATCATATCGTTATTATCATGAAATGTAACGTTGATAATTATAATATTATGCGTGAAATAAAACCGTACGGTATAGCTGATGATTGCAGTACGACGTATCGATAATATTATTATACCGGGGTGGTTATATTTTGATCAGTACCACCGCACTCGGTTCGAACCGCGAATCGGCCAACGGTCGGGGGGGGGGGAGAGGAGGTAGTCGTATCGTCATTCGTCGTCGCTACGCGAGTCGAGTAATAAAAAACGAATAAAAAAACTTGGAAAAAAAGTATAGGGTATTAAGTACAAAAAGAGCGGTCGACCCCGTTCACGCGTATTGTACTATTTGCATAATATCGTAATAATAATAATAATAATATTATTATTATCACGACTAATACACAATATTATCAAAGCACGCGTACATGGCGAGGCATAAAAGTCATTTCCAACCCCCCAAACCCGTTACATACATGTGTGCGATTGTGTGTTCGTAGTGTGGGTGAGTGTATGTATGTGATGTATTTCGAGACTAGATTTTTTTACAACAGACGGACACTGCAGACACTAAATTGTGTGCGAGTGCGTATATAAGACTATTACATTATACATACGTTATAGTATAGTATGTCTATATATATATACAGCCGACTAAAATAATAATAATAATTTTAATAATTATAATAGTAATAATAATAGTATTAATAATCTATATGTGGCGGCGACGGCGGCGTTCCGGTTTTCCACGTGCGCGTTTGTAAACGTAATAATATTTGTATTACATTTTATTTTCTCAAACCGCGTGCTCAGTGTAGGTGAACACGTCTGGCCTGTCTCAGTCGGAGTATTGGTCGAAAGACCCCAGGTACTCGAGGGCCGCCTGATAGCAGAACTGGTACTGTTCCTGTGGGGGTGAAAAACACAAAAAAAAACGGTTAAGGCGGTGGTGCAATTCGAATTTTTTAATAGAAGTGCCAAAATTCTAGCGGAACACGGGTTTTCAATTATTATTTTAATGAATTAAACAAATTGAAAAGTTGGAAGTTGGAAACAGCTTTTGTAAGCATACAACTTCTTTACTTTCTTATTAATATAAAATATACTATGCTAATATGCATTGGCCATCGGTTGGACCACCATTTTGAAAACTTTATAGTATGAAAATGAAACGTAGCTAAAAAATAGTGGTGCGAAAGTACACCCTATCACTGCCCAAATGGGAGTGGGTTAGGGTTGGTATTGCAGTGATTAGGGGGATGAAAAATTGTATAACATTTTGTAACGTTTATATAATAACTTTTGCAGTGAGACTTACCTCCGTCTGAACCATGGCCGGACGCTGCGTCCGCAGAATCCGGATGGTCTGGAAGAGATCGATTACGCCCTCACATTGCATCCGCTCCAACACGATGCTCAGTGACACGAACACGCCCGTCCTGCCCACGCCGCCGCTGTAAATGTTTTTTTTTCCTTAGTTCAAATAAATGTATCGATTTTCACCGGAAATGGCGGAGATAGTTATTTAATGTTATTTTAAGTCATCGTCGTCTTACACCTGACGAAAACTTACTTAACACAATTACTGCACCATCATTTTTATAATTTGATCATGAACACAACTTAATTTGAATATAAGATTTTTATTTTTAAATATTCAATTATTATTATTTTGTTATTTTTTTCAATGTTTATACCTGCAATGGACGGTGATCGGACCTTCTTGTCCGAATTGCTCTTTCGTCTTGTGCACTTGCCCGATAAAGTCTATGAACCCTTCGGCCGACTTGGGCACGCCCTGTTCCGGCCAGTCAGTGAACTGGAATTGCCTGACGGTCCGCGAACCGTTATCGATCGTGTCGGTCACCTTGAACTCCCTGAGTATGTACTGCGGCATGTTGTATTCGGTTATGGGCTCGACGACGAACGTATCGTACCGGACGGACCGTTCGGACGGCCAGTACTGGTAGCATTTCTCCTGTAAAGCATTCAACAATAAATTATTTGATCATGATTTGACTGCGTGGCAACTATTTGTAATAAGCACTTGAGACTCTATGCAAGACGTGAACACCGAACACTTCCCCTACCCACCGAAACTATACTTGTACAGGGTGTATCAAATTCACAAATATCTGACACATTTAATATTTAATATTTAATATAGTTAATATTTGTCTTTGTTATATTATGTATTTGTCTTGTAACTAGAATTAAATAAATTTAAATGTCGTACAAAAAAAAAAAAACCTTTACAGTCATTGGTATAACGATATTTAAACTTGTGTGTTCAACGTTCCGCCATGTTCGCATAACTTTTTATGTACCAAGAAACAGGGGTGGACTTGCCATTTTTCCGCCCCTAGGCATTACAACACTAGTGCCCTTTACATTGGCGTGCTCCCACGGTGGGGGTGGGGTGGGGGTAATCAAGCCCGGATTAAGACATTTCGAGGCCCAGGGGCCAAAGTTTTAAAAGAGGCCCCTGTACGAAAAAAAAATAATAATAGCTTGTTCGTATGTTTATAATGTATATATTATTTAATGTTAGGTACCTGTTATAATAAATATATATAGATAATATCTATTAGATATTAGGTACTTGGCAATAAATAATGTATCATTTATTTATAAATTATAATGTATAAGCTTTCTTCTTCGCTAAATAATCATCGATTTTTTTAAGGTGATTTATGCAGTTTTATAGCCTATAACGAAAAAAGTAATGAACAAGTCTGAGGCCCTTTTATAAATTCGAACTATTGAGGCCCGGGGGCCATGGCCCCCTCTGGACCCCCCTTTAATCCGGGCTTGGGGGTAATGTCCGATGAAATATATAAACTATAAAATTGGATGAAATCTATAAGATTTCTGAGCAGTATGCACTATGCAGGGAGACGGTCGACAGTGCCAGCGTCGCGCGTCGTCACAATGTTTATTATTATTAATTACTTTATCAAGACATCTGATTTCCAGAATTAATTCCAGTATTCTAA